>NC_057800.1:199646628-199928882 GCF_018294505.1 Triticum aestivum | reverse complement strand
GGGTTCTCGGGGGCTGGGCCTCGGCTTATAAAGCCTAGTCGGGCCAGAGTCCTAGTCGGACACGGCCCGTTAGGTCGGTTACTTTTTTTTAAAATTTATTTCTGCTCGGAAAAAAAATAAAAAGAAATACTAAACGGACTCCAAAAATCCCGAAATAAATTTTCCCGGGCTTCTAAAATCAAGCCCGACAAAGTGAACATTTATTTGGGGCCTAAATGCAATTTTGAAAAACGCACATTTTTCCTAAATTCAAATAAAACACCGAAAAACTCCGAAATAAAATCTTGTTTGATTTTATTATTAAATCCTCAATATTTCTCTATTTTGGGAAAGTCATTTTATTCCCTCTCTCATATTTTTGTAATAGAAATAATTTATGATAAAATAAATAAAATCAAATGATCCTATTCTCAAAATTTGAGAAAACTCAAATATGAAAATAACGAAATCCCCAACTCTCTCCATGGGTCCTTGAGTTGCGTAGAATTTTCTAGGATCAACCAAAATGCAAAAATAAAATATGATATGCAATGATGATCTAATGTATAACATTCCAAATTGAAAATTTGGGATGTTACAATCCTACCCCCTTAAGATGAATCTCGCCCTCGAGATTCGGGTTGGCTAGAAAATAGGTGAGGGTGGTCTTTGAGCAAATCTTCCTCTCGCTCCCAGGTGGCTTCATCCTCCGTGTGGTGGCTCCATTGAACTTTGCAAAACTTGATAACCTTGCTGCGAGTAACTCGGCTGGCAAACTGAAGGATCTTAACTGGTTTCTCCTCGTAGGTCAAATCGTTATCCAACTGAATAGTTTCCAAAGGCACCGTATCTCTCAACGGTACGTCAGCCATCTCCGCATGACACTTCTTTAACTGAGAAACGTGGAACACATCATGTACTCCTAACAATCCTTCGGGCAATTCCAACTTGTAGGCCACTTCTCCCATACGTTCCAAAACTCGATATGGTCCTACAAATCGTGGCGCTAACTTCCCTTTAACTCCAAAACGCTTTGTTCCCCGAAGTGGAGATACTCGAAGATAAGCTCTACCTCCGACTTCGTAAACTGTCTCCTTGCATTTAGAATCTGCATAACTCTTCTGTCTGGACTGGGCTATCTTGAGCCTATCGCGAATCAATTTCACCTTCTGTTCAGACTCTTTAATCAAGTCAGGTCCAAAAAACTAGCGGTCTCCGACTTCGTCCCACGACAGTGGTGTCCTGCACCTCCTTCCGTACAAAGCTTCAAAAGGGGCCATCTTCAAACTGGTTTGGTAACTGTTGTTGTAAGAGAACTCTGCATATGGCAAATTATCGTCCCAACTAGATCCATAATCTAGCGCACAAGCTCTCAGCATATCCTCCAAAATCTGATTTACTCTCTCGGTCTGTCCATCTGTCTGTGGATGACAAGCTGTACTGAATTCTAGCCTGGTACCCAAAGTTTCATGCAACTGCTTCCAGAACTTTGAGGTAAACTGGGTTCCTCTATCTGATACGATAATCCTCGGAACTCCATGCAGACATACTATTCTGGTCATGTATATCTTTGCCAACTTAGCACTGGTGTAAGTGGTCTTTACTAGGATGAAATGAGCTACTTTCGTCAATCGATCAACTACAACCCAAATTGAGTCATAGCCTGAACGAGTCATGGGCAATCCCGTGATAAAATCCATGCCTAACTTATCCCACTTCCATTCGGGTATCGGAAATGGTTGTAACAATCCTGCTGGCTTCTGATGCTCTGCCTTTACTCTATGTCATACATCACAAACTGCTACATACTCCGCAATATCCTTCTTCTTTCCCGTCCACCAGAAAATATCCTTCAAATCCAAATACATCTTGGTATTTCCTGGGTGAATTGAATACGGTGAATTGTGTGCCTCTTGCAAAATCAACTTCCTGATCTCCGGGTTATTGGGCACGTAAACACGGTCTTCAAACCATAGGGTATCGTGCTCATCCTCACGAAATCCTTTAGCTTTTCCTTTGCTCAGTTTCTCCTTTATAGCAGCAATCTCTTTGTCAGTTTTCTGAGCTTTTCTGATTCTATCCATCAAAGTTGACTGAATCTCTAGTGCTGCTACATAGCTTCTCAGAACTATTTCCACACATAGTTCACGAAGATTTTCTGCTAACTCCTTGGGTATCCCTCCCATCATTAACGTATTGACATGGCTCTTACGGCTTAACGCGTCAGCTACTACATTAGCCTTTCCGGGGTGATATTGCAATTTCATATCATAATCTTTGATAAGCTCCAACCATCTCCTTTGTTTGAGATTCAACTCCTTCTGTGTGAAAATGTACTTCAAACTCTTATGATCCGTGTACACCTCACAATGGTTTCCAGTGAGGAAATGTCTCCATGTCTTCAATGCATGCACTACGGCTGCTAACTCCAAATCATGCGTGGCATAATTCAACTCATGGGGCTTTAGTTGTCTTGAGGCATATGAAACAACTCTCCCTTCCTGCATAAGCACTGCTCCAAGTCCTCGACGTGAAGCGTCACAATACACCTCATAATCTTTGGTCTGGTCTGGCAAAATCAACACTGGTGAGGTAACCAAGAGTTTCTTCAACTCCTAAAAACTAGCCTCACACTCCTCCGTCCATATGAACTTGGTATCTTTCTTCAACAACTCCATCATAGGCTTCGCAATATTTGAGAAATTCTCAATAAACCTCCGATAGTATCCTGCGAGTCCAAGAAAACTCTGGATCTCTCCAACTGTTGTTGGCGCTTCCCACTTGGTCACGGTTTCAACTTTAGCGGGATCTACTGCTATACCTTCTCCAGATATAACGTGTCCGAGGAATCCTACTTCCTTCAACCAAAACTCACATTTGCTGAACTTGGCATATAATTGGTGTTCTATGAGCTTTCCAAGTACCAAACGCAAATGCTCCTTATGATCCTCTTCATTCTTTGAATATACTAGGATATCATCAATGAACACTACGACGAACTTATCCAAAAACTCCATAAACACTTTGTTCATCATGTTCATAAAATAGGCAGGCGCGTTAGTCAGACCAAATGACATAACGGTATACGCATACAACCCATACCTGGTGGTAAAAGCTGTCTTTGGAATATCCTGTTCTCGAATCTTCAACTGGTGGTATCCTGATCGCAAATCGATCTTGGAAAATACTTTAGCTCCTTGCAATCGATCAAATAGATCGTTGATCATTGGTAGTGGGTACTTGTTCTTGATCGTTACTTCGTTCAATCCACGATAATCAACAACCACCCTTAACGATCCATCCTTCTTCTCCACTAGAAGTACTGGCGATCCCCAAGGCGAAGAACTTGGGCGAATATATCCCTTATCCAGTAACTCCTTAATCTGCTTCTTAATTTCCACCAAATCCTTTGCTGACATCCTATATGGTCTCTTTGATATTGGCCCAGTGCCTGGCAATAGCTCAATCAAAAACTCAATATCTCTATCTGGTGGCATGCCTGGCAACTCTTCTGGAAATACATCAGGGAAATCCCTTACCACTGGTACTTCCTCCTGCACAACTCCTGTTAGGCAATTTACTTGGGTCCTCTTTGGCACATGCCAGGATACATACTTGATCCTTCTCCCTTCTGGTGTGGTAAGCAAAATTGACTTACTAGCACACTCAATATTCCCTTCATACTTTGATAACCAATCCATGCCTAATATCACATCCAATCCTTGGGATTCCAATACTATTAGGTCTGAGGGAAAACATAGTTACCAATCCTTAATGGTAACCGATCACACCATAGACTAGCCACATACTCTGCTCCTGGCGAGGTTACTAACATGGTGACCTAAGGGCTTGGGTTGGTAGGTTATACTTATCCACAAATCCCCTTGAGATGTATGAATGCGATGCACCAGTATCAAAAAGAACAAGTGCAGTAAATGACTTAACCAAAAACTTACATATTACTGCATCGGGCTGAGCTTCAACCTCCTCCACGCTAACGTGGTTCACCTGTCCCCTGTTGAAAGGGTTCGGCTTCTTCCCAGAACTTCCATTGCCATTTTGGCCTTCAGGACATTCATTGGCATAATGTCCTGGCTTCGAACACTTATAGCAAGTGACTTGGCTCAAGTCCTTTGTTGGCTGGGGTTGATGGGTTGGTGCGGTTCTGGCCGTTGCTTCCCCCATTGCCATTACCATTCTTAGTGCCATTGTGATTGTGCGAGCTACCTCCCCCATGGGTATGCTGAAAATGTCCTCCCGGTCTAGGGGTAAAATGTGGCTTCTACTAAGCTCCTGAATTGTACTTTCCTTGTCCATACTTCCTCTTGCGATTCTCAATTTGCTGCTGCTTCCCTTCAATCATAAGAGCATGATCTACCAACTCCTGGTAGTTGTTGAAGGTGGCTACCATCAACTGCATGCTCAACTCATCATTCAGTCCTTCCAGAAACTTCTCTTGTTTAGCTGCATCTGTAGCAACGTCATCTGGGGCATAACGTGCTAGCTTACTAAACTCCTCCACGTGCTGGCCAACTGTCCGTCCTCCTTGGTGCAAGTTACGAAACTCACGCTTCTTCATGGCCATAGCTCCTGCTGAAACATGGGCAGTACGGAAAGCCTGCTGAAACTGGTCCCATGTGACAGTGTCGATTGGGAAGGTGGCTGTGAAATTCTCCCACCATGATGTTGCGGGTCCTTCTAACTGATGTGCGGCAAACTTCACCTTCTCCGCATCTGTGCATCCTGCTGCGGTCAACTCCCTAGCTGTCTTGCAGAGCCAATCATCTGCTACTATCGGCTCAGCGCTACCGGAAAACACCGGCGGATTCAGCCTAAGAAAACGGGCTAAGTGGTCAACAGGTGGTGGTGGTGGTGGTGGGTTGTTGTTGTTCCCCTGATTCTGATTCAGGACTAGCAACTGCATCTAGGTGTTCTGCTGCTGGATCAACTGGGTGAGCTCTGGTGGAAAGGAAAATCCGGGGTCACGTCTCAGAGGCATCTGAGGGTTTAGAAAAGATGAGATATAAGAATAGAGAGGGTCTAAAGAGAAAACACTACCCATATGCACATGAGGCAAAAGCAAACACTTCACTTCAATCAGTCAAACAAAGGCATACGATCGATCTAACTATCGCAAAAGTGCTCGGACTACTATATTTACATGGTGGACTACTACTACTGATGAGGTGGTCTACTAGAAATATTCTACGGTTGTTGACTCCATAATTCTGCTCCAGCTTCATCAACATAGTCATCATCGCTACTATTTGCTTCCGAGTCGGTGCCGTCAATGATGATGTAGTCTTCCGAGCTAATCTCCTTGGGTTCTTCGTCTTCCTCTACTGGCGTAGGGCCTCCCATAAATATTCCAATCTTCTTTGTTAGGTCAGCATTCTTATCCACCAATACTTCAATTTCCTCTTCATAATCTTCACATGTAGCCTTGAGTTCTTCCTCCAGTTCCTTGATTCTGGTCTTAGCCTTCTTCAGATCTATCATGTCGGCACACATCTGGTTCTCCTGTCGTCGATTGTGCTGATTTAACTCCTGGATAAAAGCTGCGATTGACCTATCCTTCCTGGTGCTGATCCTCTCCCAGTGCTCATCTCGCGCCCACAAATCTGGTAGATAGTATCCCTGAGATCCTTGTGGTAGACTTCTCCAATGTGTCCCATGATGATGTGAGCTGCCATGCTGTTTCCTAGACTCCAAGTTGGTGCATCAAAAGAAAATTCTATGGGCTCAGTGACTGGCATGAACGTCCTTCCTGGAACTTGAACTTGAATCATCCAGCGCTCTTCTTCAGGTAAAGTGGCGTTGTAGGTTCAGGTATCTAGTGACTTCCTTCAAGTGGCGTCCAAAGGGTGCATCTTCATCCGATTGCGTAAACTTGTTCCTTGCATCCGCCATCCTAAAGAATAGAAAAGATGAGAGGTCAGAAGAGAAGAGAGTGAGTAGTGATCTAGGTCTTTAGCTTAGTGGTCGTATCCTACAATCAGCGTATGCTCTGATACCATCTCTGTAGCGACCAGACCACAAACAGTCTGATCTCTGTGCTCCGGTGTCATCCCTAGATCAGTAATGCTGACACCACACAGTACTTGGAGGATTTATAGCAGAGTAGCAATCACACACTTATTACATCGAATGTCTCAAAAGAGAACTTATTACAATAAATATGGCTTCAGGCCATCTAATAACAATAACAGCGGAAGGCTTGGAAGATAAGTGAGTCCATCAACTCCAACGGCATCACTGAGTATAGAACCACGACCTAAAAACTCCTTAATCATCGTCTGAAAAGTCTGCAACATTAATGTTGCAGCCTGAAAACGGGCCAGCACATGGAATATGCTGGCAAGGTAACACATAGAGAGTAATGGAATGAAACAGCTATACTATATGCATATTTGGCTGGTGGAAAGCTCTATGGTTACAGTTTTGCGTAAAGCCAATTTTTCCCTACTTCAAAGGAATAAAATTTTAATTACTATCAAGGTGGTTGTTAAACATTGAGAATGGTTGACAGCATTCTCAATCCCAATTAAGCATCTTCATTAAACATAACCCAACAAAATTAATTTAGAGTAACATGTTGAGATTCACATGATAATCCAAGTACTAGATACTCAAGATGTTCATAACCGGGGACACGACTAACCATGATTAGTTTGTTACACTCTGCAGAGGTTTGCGCACTTTTCCCCACAAGACTCGATCGCCTCCGTTTGTTTTCTCGCACTACATGGTGTTTGAGAAGACGGATGACCGAGACATAGTCTTTCAGAAGCGCTAGCACCTTACGATCGGGTAGACCGTACCACCTACATCCCCTACATCTGCTAGTCTACCACTGTAAGAGTTCGCACAACTTAGTCAACTATGCTAGAGCCCATAATAGCTTGTGGCTGCATACGGAAGTTTCTAGTATGAATAGTCTCATGATCCCTTTGAGCATGGGTGGCGGTCCAAAAGAAAACAGGCAAGTCCTGAAATACCCAGGTGCCTCAATCCACCCAGATGTGTGTTTAAGTTGCCACCTTAGATAAACCATTAATTATCAATCTCACATCTGTTATGGATTTCACTCACCCAATCCACGTCTACTAGCATAGCATGGCATAATAAGCAAACGTAGAAGTAACTCCCAAAGGTTTGATAATAAACAGGTAATATGTACTACCTCATCTACTTCCCATCCCACAATTTAGTTAGATCCTAATCATGCAATGTGTGAGGATTGATCTAATGCAATAAACTGGGTAGTAGAAAAGGTATGATCAAAGTGTTACTTGACTTGCTGATGATCCGGGAAACCTAGCGATTCGAAGTAACAGGCGGCGCACTCCGGATACTCTATCGCAGACAAACAAACAAGCATACAATAAGTACTCAACTAATGCATAGGTAAAACTCAAATAAGAGATCTAACTAGAAGGTTCAACTTAAGAACTCCCGTTGGCAAAAAGAATCCAATCGAACGAAGCGACGAAAGTCAAACGGCCGAAGAAAACAACTTCGTTCTAGTAACCTGGATCTAGGGCAAATTTTACATTAGCAAAATCTTGTTTAAGTTGGTTAAACGGATAGAGGGTTTCGAGACGAAACTCTAGGCGCTTGAATCGCCTGATTCCGATAAACGAGCGAAAAGTTAAACTAAAACGAAAATCGGAAGAGGAATCGCGATCAGAAAAATCGTGGATTTAATCCGAGAAAAAGAAAAACGACGAGCGCTCGCTAAAATAAATAAACCAGAAAAACCGATCTATTTAAAAAAACCGAATCTATTAAACCAACAAAAACCGCTCGTTTTTTTTAAAAAGAGGCGCGGCGGCGAAGCTCGGCGGCGGCGGCGTCCGGCGTCCGGCGACGGCGGCGCGGGGCGGCGCGGCGGCGGGCAGCGGCGGCGGCGCGGGCGGGTGGCGGCGGCGGCGGGACCGGGCGGCGGCTAGGGTTGGGGGCTGGGGCGGCTAGTGTTCCCCGGGGCTGGGCCTCGGCTTATAAAGCCTAGTCGGGCCAGAGTCCTAGTCGGACACGGCCCGTTAGGTCGGTTCGTTTTTTTTTAAATTTATTTCCGCTGGGAAAAAAATAATAAGAAATACTAAACGGACTACAAAAATCCCGAAATAAATTTTCCCGAGTTTCTAAAATCAAGCCCGACAAAGTGGACATTTATTTGGGGCCTAAATGCAATTTTGAAAAACGCACATTTTTCCTAAATTCAAATAAAACACCAAAAAACTCTGAAATAAAATCTTGTTTGATTTTATTATTAAATCCTCCATATTTCTCTATTTTGGGAAAGTCATTTTACTCCCTCTCTCATATTTTTGTAATAGAAATAATTGATGATAAAATAAATAAAATCAAATGATCCTATTCTCAAAATTTGAGAAAACTCAAATATGAAAATAACGAAATCCCCAACTCTCTCCATGGGTCCTTGAGTTGCGTAGAATTTTCTACGATCAACCAAAATGCAAAAATAAAATATGATATGCAATGATGATCTAATGTATAACATTCCAAATTTTAAATTTGGGATGTTACAGACAATTACCATGAATAAGGAAATATAATAATAACCATTTTAGTATTGCCTCTAGGGCATATTTCCAACAGTCTCCCACTTGCACTAGAGTCAATAATCTAGTTACATTGTGATGAATCGAACACCCATAGAGTTCTGGTGTTGATCATGTTTTGCTCGCGGAAGAGGTTTAGTCAACGGATCTACGACATTCAGATCCGTATGTACTTTGCAAATATCTATGTCTCCATCTTGAACATTTTCACGAATGGAGTTGAAGTGACGCTTGATGTGCCTGGTCTTCTTGTGAAACATGGGCTCCTTGGCAAGGGCAATAGCTCCCGTGTTGTCACAAAAGAGAGTGATTGGCCCCGACGCATTGGGTATGACTCCTAGGTTGGTGATGAACTCCTTCATCCAAATTGCTTCATGCGCTGCCTTTGAGGCTGCCATGTACTTAGCTTGACATGTAGATCCCGCCACGACGCTTTGCTTGCAACTGCACCAGCTTACTGCTCCACCATTCAAAATATACACGCATCTGGTTTGTGACTTAGAGTCATCCAGATCTGTGTTGAAGCAAGCGTCAACTTAACCCTTTATGACGAGCTCCTCGTCACCTCCATATACGAGAAACATATCCTTAGTCCTTTTCAGGTACTTCAGGATGTTCTTGACCATTGTCCGGTGTTCCATGCCGGGATTACTTTGGTACCTTCCTACCAAACTCACGGCAAGGTTTACATCAGGTCTGGTACACAGCATGGCATACATGATAGACCCTATGGCTGAGGCATAGGGGACGACACTCATCTTTTATCTATCTTCTGCCGTGGTCGGACATTGAGCTGAGCTCAATTTCACACCTTGCAACACAGGCAAGAACCCCTTCTTGGACTGATCCATATTGAACTTCTTCAATATCTTATCAAGGTATGTGCTTTGTGAAAGACCTATGAGGCGTCTCGATCTATCTCTATAGATCTTGATGCCTAATATGTAAGCAGCTTCTCCAAGGTCCTTCATTGAAAAACACTTATTCAAGTAGGCCTTAATACTGTCCAAAAGTTCTATATCATTTCCCATCAAAAGTATGTCATGCACATATAATATGAGAAATGCTATAGAGCTCCCACTCACTTTCTTGTAAACGCAGGCTTCTCCATAAGTCTGCATAAACCCAAACGCTTTGATCATTTCATTAAAGTGAATGTTCCAACTCCGAGATGCTTGCACCAGCCCATAGATGGAGCGCTGAAGCTTGCATACCTTGTTAGCATTCTTAGGATCGACAAAACCTTCCGGCTGCATCATATACAATTCTTCCTTAAGAAAGCCGTTAAGGAATGCCGTTTTGACGTCCATTTGCCATATCTCATAAACATAGTATGCGGAAATTGCTAACATGATTCGGACGGACTTCAACTTCGCGGCAAGTCAACCCCTTGAACTTGTCGATAACCCTTAGCGACAAGTCGAGCCTTATAGATGGTAACATTACCATCCGCGTCCGTCTTCTTCTTAAAGATTCATTTATTCTCTATCGCTCGCCGATCAACGGGCAAGTCTGTCAAAGTCCATACTTTGTTTTCATACATGGATCCTATCTCGGATTGCATGGCTTCAAGCCATTTGTTGGAATCTGGGCCCGCCATCGCTTCTTCATAGTTCGAAGGTTCACCGTTGTCTAACAACATGATTTCCAGGACAGGGTTGCCATACCATCCTGGTGTGGAAAGTGTCCTTGTGGACCTTCGAAGTTTAGTAGCAACTTGATCCGAAGTACCTTGATCATCATCATTAACTTCCTCTCTAGTCGGTGCAGGCACCACAGGAACATCTTCCTGAGCTCCACTACTTTCTGCTTCAAGGGGCAGTACTTCAACGAGTTCTACTTTCCTCCCACTTACTTCTTTCGAGAGAAACTCTTTCTCCAGAAAGGACCCGTTCTTGGCTACAAAGATCTTGCCTTCGGATCTGAGGTAGAAGGTATACCCAATGGTTTCCTTGGGGTATCCTATGAAGACGCATTTTTCCGACTTGGGTTCGAGCTTTTCAGGTTAAAGTTTCTTGACATAAGCATCGCATCCCCAAATTTTTAGAAACGACAGCTTAGGTTTCTTCCCAAACCATAAGTCATACGGTGTCGTCTCAATGGATTTAGACGGTGCCCTATTTAAAGTAAATGTAGCTATCTCTAGAGCGTATCCCCAAAATGATAGCGGTAAATCAGTGAGTGACATCATAGATCGCACCATATCCAATAGAGTGCGATTACGACATTCGGACACACCGTTACGCTGAGGTGTTCCAGGCAGCGTGAGTTGTGAAACGATTCCACATTTCCTTAAGTGCGTACCAAATTCGTGACTTAAATATTCTCCCCCATGATCTGATCGTAAGAATTTTATCTTTTGGTCACGTTGATTCTCTACCTCATTCTGAAATTCCTTGAACTTTTCAAAGGTCTCAGACTTGTGTTTCATCAAATAGACATACCCATATCTACTTAAGTCATCAGTGAGAGTGAGAACATAACGATAGCCACCGCGAGCCTCAACGCTCATTGGACAGCACACATCAGTATGTATAATTTCCAATAAGTTGGTTGCTCGCTCCATTGTTCTGGAGAACGGAGTCTTGGTCATTTTACCCATCAGGCATGGTTCGCACGTGTCAAATGATTCGAAATCAAGAGACTCCAAAAGTCCATCTATATGGAGCTTCTTCATGCATTTGACACCGATGTGACCAAGGAGGCAGTGCCACAGATATGTGGGACTATCATTATTAATCTTACATATTTTGGTATTCACACTATGAATATGTGTAACATCACGTTCGAGATTCATTAAGAATAAACCATTGACCAGCGGAGCATGACTGTAGAACATATCTCTCATATAAATAGAACAACCATTATTCTCGGATTTAAATGAGTAGCCATCTCGTATTAAACGAGATCCAGATACAATGTTCATGCTCAAAGATGGCACTAAATAACAATTATTGAGGTTTAAAACTAATCCCGTAGGTAAATGTAGAGGTAGCGTGCCGACGACGATCACATCGACCTTGGAACCATTCCCGACGCGCATCGTCACCTCGTCCTTCGCCAGTCTCCGCTTTTTCCGCAGCTCCTGTTTTGAGTTACAAATGTGAGCAACCGCATCGGTATCAAATACCCAGGAGCTACTACGAGTACTGTTAAGGTACACATCAATTACATGTATATCACATATACATTTAGTGTTGACGACCTTCTTGTCCACTAAGTATTTGGGGCAGTTCCGCTTCCAGTGTCCCTTTCCCTTGCAATAAAAGCACTCGGTCTCAGGTTTGGGTCCATTCTTTGACTTCTTCCTGGCAACTGGTTTACCGGGCGCGGCAACTCCCTTGCCGTCCTTCTTGAAGTTCTTCTTACCCTTGCCTTTCTTGAAACTAGTGGTTTTATTGACAATCAACACTTGATGTTCCTTTTTGATTTCCACCTCCGCTGATTTCAGCATTGAAAATACTTCGGGAATAGTTTTCACCATCCCCTGCATATTGTAGTTCATTACAAAGCTCTTGTAGCTAGGTGGGAGCGACTGAAGGATTCTGTCAATGACCGCCTCGTCCGGGATGTTAATGTCCAGCTGGGACAAGCGATTGTGCAACCTAGACATTTTGAGTATGTGCTCACTGACAGAACTATTTTCCTCCATCTTACAACTGTAGAACTGGTCGGAGACTTCATATCTCTTGACCCGGGCATGAGCTTGGAAAACCATTTTTAGCTCTTCGAACATCTCATATGCTCCGTGTCGCTCAAAACGCTTTTGGAGCCCCGGTTCTAAGCTGTAAAGCATGCCACACTGAATGAGGGAGTAATCATCAGCACGTGACTGCCAAGCGTTCATAACGTCTTGGTTCTCTGGGATGGGTGCATCACCTAGCAGTGCTTCTAGGACATATGCTTTCCTGGCAGCTATTAGGATGATCCTCAGGTTCCAGACCCAGTCCGTATAGTTGCTGCCATCATCTTTCAGCTTGGTTTTCTCTAGGAACGCGTTGAAGTTGAGGTTGACATGAGTGTTGGCCATTTGATCTACAAGAAATTTTGCAAGGGTTTTTAGACTACATTCATGATAATTAAGTTCATCTAATCAAATTATTTAATGAACTCCCACTCATACAGACATCCCTCTAGTCATCTAAGTGATACATGATCCGAGTCAACTAGATCGTGTCCGATCATCACGTGAGACGGACTAGTCATCATCGGTGAACGTCTTTATGTTGATCGTATCTTCTATACGACTCATGTTCGACCTTTCGGTCCTCCGTGTTCCGAGGCCATGTCTGTACATGCTAGGCTCGTCAAGTCAACCTAAGTGTATTGCGTGTGTAAATCTGGCTTGCACCCGTTGTATTCGAACGTTATAATCTATCACACCCGATCATCACGTGGTGCTTCGAAACAACGAACTTTCGCAACAGTGCACAGTTAGGGGGAACACTTTCTTTAAATTATGTGAGGGATCATCTTCTTTAAGCTACCGTTGTTCTAAGCAAATAAGGTGTAAAACATGATAAACATCACATGCAATCAAATAGTGACATGATATGGCCAATATCATTTTGCTTCTTTTGATCTCCATCTTCGGGGCGCCATGATCATCATCGTCTCCGGCATGACACCATGATCTCCATCATCGTGTCTTCATGAAGTTGTCTCGTCATATATTACTTCTACTACTATGGCTAACGGTTTAGCAATAAAGTAAAGTAATTACATGACGTTTATGTTGACACGCAAGTCATAAATAAATTAAGACAACTCCTATGGCTCCTGCCGGTTGTCATACTCATTGACATGCAAGTCGTGATTCCTATTACAAGAACATGATCAATCTCATACATCACATATATCATTCATCACATCCTTTTGGCCATATCACATCACATGGCACATGCTACAAAAACAAGTTAGACGTCCTCTAATTGTTGTTGAAAGTTTTTTACGTGGCTGCTATAGGTTTCTACCAAGAACGATTCTTACCTACGCCAAAACCACAATGTGATATGCCAATTTCTATTTACCCTTCATAAGGACCCTTTTCACCGACACCCGCTAGACACCTTATGCAACTAGTGCATGTTAGTCAGTGGAACCAGTCTCACATAAGCATACGTGTAAGGTCGGTCCGGGCCGCTTCATCCCACGATGCCGCCGAATCAAGTAAATTGACAAAATCAACGCCCACAACAACTTGTGTTCTACTCGTGCATAGAAACTACGCATAGACCTAGCTCTGATACCACTGTTGGGGAACATAGCAGAATTTCAAATTTTCTACGCATCACAAAGATCAATCTATGGAGTCATCTAGCAACAAGGGAGAGGGGAGTGCATCTACATACCCTTGTAGATCGTGAGCGTAAGCGTTCAAGAGAACGGGGTTGATGGAGTCGTACTCGTCGTGATCCAAATCACCGATGACCTAGCGCCGAACGGACGGCACCTCCGCGTTCAACACACGTACGGTTGGTAAGACGTCTCCTCCTTCTTGATCCAACAAGGGGAAGGAGAGGTTGATGAAGATCCAGCAGCACGACAGCGTGGTGGTGGAAGCAGCGGGGATCTCGGCAGGGCTTCGCCAAGCTCCAACGAGAGAGAGAGAGAGAGGTGTTACGAGGGGAGAGGGAGGCGCCTGGGACTTGGTGCGGCTGCCCTCCCTCCCCCCACTATATATAGGTCCCCTAGGGGGGCGCCAGCCCTAGGAGATGGGATCTCCAAGGGGGGGCGGCCAAGGGGAACTTGCCCCCCAAGCCAAGTTGGGCGCCCCCCACCCCTAGGGTTTCCATCCCTAGGCACTGTGGGAGGCCCATGGGGGGGCGCACCAGCCCACCAGGGGCTGGTTCCCCTCCCACTTCAGCCCATGGGGCCCTCTGGGATAGGTGGCCCCACCCGGTGGACCCTCGGGACCCTTCCGGTGGTCCCAGTACAATACCGATTACCCCCGAAACTTTCCTGATGGCCGAAACTGGACTTCCTATATATAAATCTTCACCTCCAGACCATTCCGGAACTCCTCGTGACATCCGAGATATCATCCAGGACTCCGAACAACTTTCGGGTTACCGCATACTAATATCTCTACAACCCTAGCGTCACCGAACCTTAAGTGTGTAGACCCTACGGGTTCGGGAGACACGCAGACATGACCAAGATGACTCTCCAGTCAATAACCAACAGAGGGATCTGGAAACCCATGTTGGCTCCAACATGCTCCTTGATGATCTCATCGGATGAACCATAATGTCGAGGATTCAATCAATCCCGTATTCAATTCCCTTTGTCAATCAGTACGTTACTTGCCCGAGATTTGATTGTCGGTATCCCAATACCTCGTTCAATCTCGTTACCGGCAAGTCACTTTACTCGTACCATAATGCATGATCCCGTGACCAAACACTTGGTCACTTTGAGCTCATTATGATGATGCATTACCAAGTGGGCCCAGAGATACCTCTCCATCATACGGAGTGACAAATCCCAGTCTCGATCCGTGTCAACCCAACAGATACTTTCGGTGATACCTGTAGTATACCTTTATAGTCACCCAGTTACGTTGTGACATTTAGTACACCCAAAGCACTCCTACGACATCCGGTAGTTACACGATCTCATGGTCTAAGGAAATGATACTTGACATTGGAAAAGCTCTAGCAAACGAACTACACGATCTTGTGCTATGCTTAGGATTGGGTCTTGTTCATCACATCATTCTCCTAATGATGTGATCCCGTTATCAATGACATCTAATGTCCATAGTCAGGAAACCATGACTATCTACTGATCAACGAGCTAGTTAACTAGAGGCGCACTAGGGACACGTTGTGGTCTATGTATTCACACATGTATTACGATTTCCGGATAACGCAATTATAGCATGAACAATAGACAATTACCATGAACAAGGAAATTTAATAATAACCATTTTATTATTGCCTCTAGGGCATATTTCTAACAAGTAGCCCCTGAGACTCTGATCATTCCGCTTAAAAAAAGGGGGACGAACAGGGGATCAATAATTTTTGTAGGAGATAATATCTGTTTTATATGTCGAAATGCAGGCTTCACTATTAGCGGCGACCGCCCAGGCCGCCAAGAACTTAAGCGTAAGCTGGGGCTGGCTGATGAGGATCTCATCTGCATCAAGAAAAGATTTGATGAGGCGCACGGTATATTTTGGAATATTTCATTCATGCATGTATTAATACACAGATCTCGAGTCAAAGCCCATGCGCTGCTATGTGTATGATTACATTCAGCGCGGCTATGGTTGAGGCTCTTAGGGGTGAACTTGCCCTGGCCCAGGAGCAGGCGAGGGTGAACAAGGCGGCCGCTGATAAAGCCGCCGAGGACTTGAAGTCCGAACAGGTTGTCCGCTACCAATACGAGGAGCGGGTGACCAAAGTAGAGCAGGCGCTCAAGGATGCTGCCGCAAGTACAAGTCCCTAGAGGAGAAGTGTAGAGCCTAGGCGACCGACCTTGCCAAGGGCCTTAAAGAGGCTGAGGAGGCGCGTGCCGAATCCCGAGCCGCACGCGAGGAGATTAAGCAGGCCGGTCAAATACCTGCTAGTAAGCCCTATCTTTACAGAGTAAATTCGGCAATCAGATGTATATCTTACTCATGGGACTATGGTGTGCTCCAGATGTCTTTGCGGATCTTCTGAGGAGCGCCGCCGATGCCGCGCAGTTCTTCCAGGAGGGGCACGCGACGGAGAAGCTATTATGGTCCTAGTTCGTGGCATGGGAGTGCCCCGCGCTGCTAAATGACCAGATGGCGTAGTGGGCCGAGCTGCATAGGATGTCTGGATTGGCCATGAGGGACGTCATAGTCTAGTTGTGGCCAACCGAAGTCGTTCCGAGCAGCTATTTTGTCCTAGTGCAGCGACTTGTTGACGCACTGCCCTGTATTGACACCGTCAAACGATCATCATGTATAGAAGGTGCGCAGCTGGCCTTTGCCCGTGTCAAGATGCACTGGGCCAAAATGAAGGTCGCCATCATGGCCGTCGAAGGTCCGCCCGGGGGCAAGGACCATCGTACGCTGGAGCGCTACTTTGAAGACGTCTTGGAAGGTGCTCGCTTGATAGAGGGCCAGTGCTCAAAGGACATCATGTTCGAGTGAATGTGTCCGATCTGCCCGGATGTTGTATAAACCAAAGCTTTGTAATATAAACCAAGGCCTTGTAATATATTTATGTTATTTGTCTTTTGAAGTGGTTTTCCTCCTGTGCGGCTGTTTATATCCCTGAGAGTTTGCCAGTCGTCGGCTTCAGCCCCCATGTAGATACTACGGGAGTGTATGGAATAGCACATGACCACCCGTTGACCCAACGTCTCAGTCCGTAAAGGAGGTGTCAGTGCACCAAACCAGGCAATCGGACTATGCGGCTTTACCACTCTCACTTAGCAATAGAAGTTTGAAAATGGGGTTATAAGGTACCCCCCTGGTGCGTATCCGGCTATCTGAACTTGGGTACCTTACACGTGTGACTGGGAAAAGCCAGCCCTTCGTGTAATATGAAAGAAATCTCTAGAGATTTAGTAAGTCGCCAAATTGCTGACCAGCTCCCGCCGCATCACGACAGTCAGCTTTCGTCTTTCTCGACTAAGGTGTTTGACCAGGCCAGCCGGGAACACAATCACAATAGTTCTCCCTTTACTACCTTAGCCTAAAAACGAAACATAAGGTGGCAAGCAGAGGAGCCGGGCAAACCAACTATTGACCAAAACCGTGATTCGGAGCCGATGCATACAATGCAGTATTCGGGACGCCGAAGTATACTCTGAGAGTGTTCGGACATTCTATTGTTGAAAACATATATATGGCTTGAAATAGAGCCCCTGGTGATTTAAGTCGTACCAAGGTGTATATGCTAATTCAAACATATAGTGGGAAAAATGGATTAAGCAATAAGCCAATACTGAACAAGGTTGGGCGAAACTGTTTCCATTATAGTGTGATTGGTACGTCAAAACGTATTTTACAGAAGATGCCATAAGAATCAAGGCCATTTTACATGCCGAGAACAAGGGAAAGTTGTATAGATGTCCTAAATTTGAAAAGATGATCTTGAAGATCCTTTGGACACTCTACCACACGTCTGCGTCGCTTTTCCTTATAGTGCAGGGTCCTTTGAGAGGATCAACAATCGAATGTATATAATGGGCCTAGAAAAGGGCCCTAAGTACCATCAAAAGTTATGTTGGTTGTAAACAACCTGAAAAAGAAAACCAAGAAGAAAAAGAAGGAAGAATATGAGGTCCGGATAGGGTCGAGCCATGTTGTCGACCATGTTTTCCGTATGCCTCCATCTGCTCCCATGGTATCTTTAGTGCATAGTTTTGTACGCGTGATGTCTACTACAGAACCTTCTTCTTGTAGACGTTGTTTGGCCTCCAAGTGCAGAGGTTTGTAGGACAGTAGCAAATTTCCCTCAAGTGGATGACCTAAGGTTTATCAATCCGTGGGAGGCGTAGGATGAAGATGGTCTCTTTCAAGCAACCCTACAACCAAATAGTAAAGAGTCTCTTGTGTCCCCAACACACCCAATACAATGGTAAATTGTATAGGTGCACTAGTTCGGCGAAGAGATTGTGATACAAGTGCAATATGGATAGTAGATAATGGTTTTTGTAATCTAAAAATATAAAAACAGCAAGGTAACTAATGATAAAAGTGAGCGTAAACGATATTGCAATGCATTGAAACAAGGCCTAGGGTTCATACTTTCACTAGTGCAAGTTCTCTCAACGATAATAACATAATCGGATCATATAAATATCCCTCAACATGCAAAAAAAAGTCACTCCAAAGTCACTGTCGGTGTCAAAACTGGCGGATCTCGGGTAGGGGGTCCCGAACTGTGAGTCTAGGCGGATGGTAACAGGAGGCAGGGGACATGATGTTTTACCCAGGTTCGGGTCCTCTTGATGGAGGTAAAACCCTACGTCCTGCTTGATTTATTCTTGATGATATGAGTATTACAAGAGTTGATCTACCACGAGATCGGAGAGGCTAAACCCTAGAAGCTAGCCTATGGTATGACACCGGAGGGGGCTAGGGTTACACAAGGTCGGTTACAAATAAGAAGATATACATATCCGTATTGCCTAGCTTGCCTTCCACGCCAAGTAGAGTCCCATCCGGACACGAGATGAAGTCATCAATCTTGTATCTTCGTAGTCCAACAGTCCAGCCAAAGGATATAGTCTGGCTGTCCGGAGACCCCCTAATCCAGGACTCCCTCAGTAGCCCCTGAACGAGGCTTCAATGACGATGAGTCCGGGGCGCAGTATTGTCTTCGGCATTGCAAGGCGGGTTCCTCCCCCGAATACATCATGGAAGAATTTGAATACAAGGATAGTGTCCGACCCTGCAAAATAAGTTCCACATACCATCGTAGAGAGAATAATATTTCCACAAATCTAATCTACTGACACGTTTTGGCAACATGACATTATGCCATGGCCCGGTAACTATTCGAACCGTTTTTCTTCAACTAGCTCCACACATAACGCCAGGCGGTTTCTTGACACGTCTTGTCAAAGCAGAGATCGTGTTCCCCTAATTACGGGATTCTCATCAATACAGTCGTGGGTAACCCAACCGCGCCATCGATTACGGTGCTTGGGGGATAAGCAAGTTTTACTAGGCTGGTGGGGGCGCATAGTTTCGTCCGTCCATATAAAGGGACAAGGATTCACCTTTTCATCCACGCCTTCTTCCTCCTTTGCTCATCCATTTTCGCACACTCGAGCTCCAGCGCCCAAGTTCGCATTTCCCACCTCAACCTTCTCCAACCATGTCCGGAGCGGGAGGCAGGTGGATGGTCTCCTCCGTCACGGAGGGACACATCAAGAAGCTGAGGAGAGCCGGATACCTGCCCGATGACATCGCGCACCGGCTCCCAGATGAGGGGCAGCTCATCCCCACCCCCAGGCCCCACGAGAGGGTAGTGTTCCTTACCCATTTCCTCCGCGGACTAGGATTCCCTCTCCACCCATTCGTCCGGGGGCTCATGTTCTACTACGGCCTAGATTTCCATGATCTGGCCCCGAACTTCATCCTCAACATCTCAGCGTTTATCGTCGTGTGCGAGGCCTTCCTCCGCATCAAGCCTCACTTCACCTTATGGCTGAAGACCTTCAATGTCAAGCCGAAGGTAGTGAGCGGCCGCCAGGCGGAGTGCGGAGGCGCCATGGTGGGCAAGATGCCCAACGTCACATGGCTCGAGGGCTCCTTCGTGGAGACCATAAAGGGTTGGAAATCGGGGTGGTTCTACATCACCGAGCCGCGTGACCCTGCATGGGCAGCGGCCCCCGAGTTCCGATCTGGAATCCCCACGCGGCTTACCTCCTGGCAAGAGAAGGGCCTGTCCTGGGGTAGTTTAGGAGAGCTGACCGGACTCCAAACATGTATCCAAAACATGGTGAGCAAGAAGCTCAAACTCGTCAACGTAGTCCAGGTCATGTTCATCAATCGGATCCTCCCGTGTCAACAACGGGCTTTCAACTTGTGGGAGTTCGACCCGGCCCAGCACGAAACTCTGAACAAGCTCTTCGACACAACACACGAGGATGCCTAGAAGGTGCTATTCAAGGGCACCGAGGTTCCCCCTCCCACTATTGAGGATCGCGGATTCTGCGCGAAGCGCCAAGCCAGCGCGGTAAGTTGTTTTACCTCTTACAAGATACTTGTTTTTCATAGTTTGACTCTATGTGGGATCTAAGCTCCCGTACCTTTGACAAAACTGGCAGGAGACGGTCGGACAGATCGACTATCCGGCTCCTTTGCCCGAAGGCCCAGCAGACGCTCTCCTGACGGAGATGCTGACTCCGGCTCCTTACAAGGTGCCGGAGAAGACCAAGAAGGCCAAGGGAACCCGAAAGAGTTCCCGGCGCCAGGTGATATCGGACTCATCGTTCGAGGACTCCTTGGCGCACTCCTCCCACGAAGACGAGGAGGAAGATGAAGATGTTCCCCCTCCAGTCGGGGGAGACAGGAAAAGGAAGGTCGCCCCTACTGGGGGGCCGAAGGGTCCAAGAAGGGAAGGACTCTCCTTCCGGACTACTCCACCACTGCCGCCGAAGGCGAAGACGAGTGGCTGCTCAGGGACAAGCCCCTGGCGAAGTCGTAAGTATTTGGATACCAGAGTAACTCATAGCATTCCTTTGTCGCACTGCTTCTCCTAACGCCGAATTATGATTATGTAGACCGCCACGAGCCCGTATCGACGTATCGTCGGACGGCTCCCTGGGTTCGTCGGATATGGATAGCGATCCACTTCCGACCGCCACCTCCGCTTGCCCTACGGACAATGCCGAGGTATTGTCTCAAGAGGCACCGGGTCGAGGGGAGACAGTCTCGGAGGCGCCTCAAGGTGACCATCCGGACTCCGGAGCAGATTGAGCAAGGCTCCCGAGGGCTCCGAGTTCGGCCATCAGCCGAACACCGCGCCGGAACCTCCAATGGTTCCGGACTCAGGCAGGCGGCCTCCTTCCAAAAGGGGCAAGACTCCTGTGCCGATGACCTCTGTCCAACCAGAGGCACCAGACAATCTGCTCGGAGCGCTTCGCAGCGCTTCCATCGACGAAGAGCACCGCACTATTATGAGTGCGGTGGTCCAGAAGGTTCACTCTGCCAAGAGCGGATTGACTGAAGCATGTGCCAGCCTTCTAACAGGATTTGAGGTAAGTTTTTGAAATATAGGAAAAATATTACCGCATAGATAGTAGCCCCTGATGCTCTGTTTGGTGTTCAAAAAGAAAAGCTGAATAGAGGATCAAACAATATCGCAGGAGTCTAACATAAGTATGTCTATATGCGTATGCAGGCTTCGCTGCTGGCCTCTGCCGCACTGACTGCGGAGGTCGCCGCACTGAAGCAGGACCTTGAGGGGTCCAAGAAAGAGCTCAGCCTTGCCAAGAGGCAGCTCGAGAAGAACAAGGGTAAGTAATACCCTGTCTATAGATATGTATATATAAAAGAAGACGCGATTGCAAAATGACAGGATCATCTTAAATTTGCCACGGGCCATGACCGAGGTGGAGACCCTGAAGCAAGCGCTATTTGAGGCCGAAGACAGAGCGGCCAAGGAGCGCACCGAGCGGTAAAGGCAAGAGGCACGGGTGGGCGAGGTGCAGCAAGAGCTCCAAGCTCTCGTGTCGAAGCATGAGGCGTTGGAGCGTGACTCGAAGATGCGAGAGTCCGAGCTTGCCACGGCCCTCGAAAGCACGAAAAATGCCAAAGGCTGAGGCCCAAAGATCCCTCCAGGAGATTGAGGCGATGAAGAAAATAGCGGTGGGTAAGGCATTCCTTATGCAGAGCAAGGATGTGAAAGTAAACTACTTGTTACTTACCCGAATCTGGAGCTCTCCAGGAGCGTTCGCAGATTTGCCCCACAGCATGTCGGATGCCGCACAGTTTTACCAGGCCAAGGAGGGAAGCTCATCAAAGAAGTTGTTCTGGTCTCAGTATACTGGGGCCGAACACCCTGTGCCCATGAGCGACCAGCTAAAGCAGCTGGTCGAGCTACACAAGGCGGCCGAACAGGCCATGAAGGGCTTTATAGTCCGGATGTGGCCTGGCGATGCCCTTCCCAACAGCTACTTCGGCCTGGTGTGGCGGCTTGTGAATGCCTTCCCACGGCTGGAAGTCATCAAGCGGTCCTTCTGCATCGAAGGTGCACGCCGGGTGTCGGTGTCAAAACCGGTGGATCTCGGGTAGGGAGTCCCAAACTGTGCGTCTAGGATCGATGGTAACAGGAGGCAGGGGACACGGTGTTTTACCCAGGTTCGGGCCCTTTTGATGGAGGTAAAAACCTTACGTCCTGCTTGACTTATTCTTGATGATATGGGTATTACAAGAGTTGATCTACCACGATATCGGAGAGGCTAAACCCTAGAAGTTAGCCTATGGTATGATTGTTGTATATGTTCTATCGACTAGCCTGGCCTCGGTTTATATAATGCACCAGAGGCCTAGGATAACAAGAGTCCTAGCCGAATACATCGGTGGGGAGGAGTCCTTGTCTTGATCACCAAGTCTTGTGGAATCTTCCATGTATGCGGCAGTTGTCTGAACTGGCCCATGAGTATGTGGCCATGGGGGGTCCTCGGCCCAATCTAACAGATCGGGAGACGACGTGGTGAGTACCCCCTAGTCTAGGACACCGTCAGTAGCCCCCTGAACCGGTCTTCAAGTTTAGGGACGCTCCTCAATTCTTCCGAACTGTTCTTCATCTTTGGTTGTCGGTCTTGAAAACTTGTTCAACAAATCTTCTCATCTTCGATCTTGAGGATCGCCGAAATGCATTCAATGAGTTTACACGTTAGGTATCCAAGGAACCCCTTTAAGTTTCCGGCCTTTATCAATGCCTGGTTATTTTTATGCCACACCTTGGGTTTGAAGTTGTTCCCGGGAGGTAGTGTCCTCTTGCGTCCGAGATCCATCGCCGGACTGCATTCGAGATATCTTTTGCAGCCGAGTACCAACACGGACCACTTTCCGAGCTCCAACGCCGGACTATGTCCAATCTCCAACACCGGACTATGTCCAAATTCCAACGCCGGACTGTATCCGGGCTCTAACGCCGGAGTATATCAGAGGTGTCATATCACCTTGGTTCCAAAAAGTTGAAGGAGTTCAGCCAAGCTTAATGCTGTAAATGCCCTCTATGGAAACAGCCACTAGGGCCTGAGCTTTATGCCGGACTGCTTCCGAGGTGGTGCACCACCCCGATTGTGGGCCGATTTTTTGTCAATATTTTTGATTGGTGCAATTTATTCTCTGCCGAGATATATAGCCAGTAGCCCTCAAGGTGTGTATCGGTTTAAAACCCGAGATGCACTTGAAGGATGATGTAAGACCACTGATTCCAGTAGTCACTGAGACTCAGGTTGATTTGCAAAATCGGCCTGAGGATCAAGTCCTAGCTCGGCAGAATACTTTGGGACACAAAAAGCGGCATGCTCAGTCCTCGAGACTCAGGTTGGGTGTGGCCGACCAACCTGAGGATCAAAATCTCCTCGGAAACTGTATTACACTTAAAATTTTCTGCATTGGACAGGCAATGCAGTAGCCCCGGAGAGACTGGTCAGGTGGCAACACCGGATCAAGGATCGATGTGCCCCTTTAATATTTGTAAATAATAAGCCCGAAGTCCAGTAGCCCCCGAGCCTTAATGTGGGCACGGGTGGCCGAATAAGGATCGGTATCCATAGTAAAATCACAAATTATGTGTAATGACTCTATGCATCCAAGTACTTTACGTCATTAATGCTCGGATCCGCATTGTACAAAACTTTGTTGACCGACCATCGGCTTCCACCTCCTCAGGCAGTAGCCGAGGAGTGTTTGTCCTACTTTATAAAGCCATTATGAGGGCAAAAATTTACCACAAACAAGTCAAACTGGCCATATGGTTTTATAAACAAAGGTATGCAGAGAGATATGTTATATTATTGTTTAACATAAGAAATGTCTTACAAAGAAAATAGTCCCGCTAGCGGTTCCTTTCTTTGGGTTGTCATGCTAAGCATGATCATGAAACCTCGGCTCTAATGTAAGAGCAAAATATTGAGGATTTAGTTTGGGAGGCCAGTTACTAGCCCCCGGTAGTGTTCGGCGACAATCGAGGTCAAGTCGTAAACACTTCGGCCAATGTTACGAATGGCCCATCATTTAACATAGTCATCGGATCGCTCACCAGTTTACGCCTATTATGACAGTCAGTTTTCGGCTTTCTCCGCTGAGGTACTTAACCATGTGAGCTGGAAGCACAATCGCAGGAGGCAAGCACAGGAGCCGGGCAACCCAACTATTGACCGAAGACACAATTTGAAACGAATGCATATATAGTGAGATCCGAGAATGTTTTTGCCGAATCTATAAAGGTGTCCGGCATTGCACTGCAAGGCTTGTGCTGAAAACACACAAATAGTTTAAAAGTGCCAAAAGCTTGGAAAACCAAAAAACGTCAGTAAAAACATGACGTCCGAACAAGATCAAGTGTTCAGTGCCAATCCGAAAATTGGTCTTAGAAAAAAGGAGTGCTTCTGTCGTGCTTTAACATGACACATCCTATCTCAAGACTCCAAGCGGGTCAGCCTACAGCTTCAACCTCCTATCCCGAAGGCGGAGTACTTCTCATTAGGCCAGTTTAGCAAACTAAACTCTAGCAGCTTTGAGAGAGAAATTAGGCTCCCCGACTAGTGACCACACACTCGTGTTGAAAAAAGGAGTGATGAATAATAATAGTAATAAAATTTTTGCAACAACTAAGAAGAAGAATACTTATTATAAGACGGCTCATATAAATTTAAGAGCCCCCAAGTGACTTGGGTAAAAGAATTTATGTATAATGATTGTATGTACCGAAGTACTAATATCATATCTTTGTTCACCCGAACTTTAAACATGTCTTAACCGACCGTCGGCTTCTCCCTCTTCGGTCAAGGACCGAAAAGTGTTATGTACTTCACCTGTCGAGAATATCGATAGTGTTTCCGATAACCAGGCAACCGGGCCATAAGGCTGTAACAGACAAAGCGCGCTCAGGGAACTTATGCTATATTACAGACAAAGTGTAAGAAGCATCTTCGAAGAAAATAGTACCCCCACCGATACCTTTCTTAGGTGCTCATTATTACTATGAGACTTGTGCAATAGATTTTTTGTACTCATGAGTTCCGTTGTGTGCCGACCATGATTGAAAACAATGAGAGCGCTAGCTTTCGGCTTCACCCAGTCTGAGGTCAGAGCTCGGAGGACCCGGTCATGAAAATCATAGAGGTGCTCCCTTAACTCCCTAGCCGAACAATCAGGAACGTAGGAGTAAGCACAGGAGCCAGGCAACCCAGCTTGCAAATCGCTTAAGTCAATATGGTGCATATTGTGGCATAATACACGAACAAGGAATGAAGCCGTACAAGTCTAATCATATGCAAGAGGAAAAGCTTCATAAAGGAAGCCCTCAAATAAACGGGGTATTTGAATTTGTGCGTCAGAAACAAAGTTTGGACAAGGAAATTTTTTACAAGCAACTTTTTCCAAAAAAGTATAATGCTTGGTCGAACCGAATACAAGTTAAAAATTTAAAACTTTGAGCATGAAGGCAACTTAGCAGGTTAGTGTGTTCGTTATTGATGACACGGCCCGAGCTTGACGCGGGAAAAGGTTCCATCCCCCAAGCCGGTCCCGACATGGCGGAGCAGAGAGCTCGACACGCCGAAATGGTGACATAGCACGGTCAATGCAGACCGGCAGAGTGATGACGAAGTCCCCGGATCATTTTCCTGTGCACACAAAATAGTGCAAACCGGAGATAATAGTAATAATAATAATTAAAAAAACCGTTGCATAATAAATAATTTATGCAAAGTGAGTAATAAAAGAAATATGGCCTTGCGCCGAAGTCAATGTCGATGCAGGGTGTCGGCGTGATGCGGTAAAGGCGTGGCAAAGCCTGAATTCATAGGTCGGTCTGAGTTCCGGATGCGGCGTTCGCCGGACTATGTATGGAAACTGACCGAACCACCACGCGACCGTTGTTAATGCGGCCATCATTTGATAGACCTATGTACAGATGATGGCCAAACCAGAGTAATAATTCCTTGGGAAAAATAAACCCAAACAAGCAAAAAATACTAGGATTAGTAGCACCTGGTTTATTTGTTGTGGTAATTCAAAGAAAGGTGATTCCCAAAATTGGGACTCGATCAGCACACTCATTGCCTGATGGGCGATAAAGAGATGGTATGGTGATGCTGGTAAAGGTTGGCTCGCCGAGGCAAAGCCCTCGGTCCAGCTAACGTGACGGAGCTGGTCGGCTAGTGACGTCGAAATCTCCCGAGTAGGTTGATGAAGAGATGGCGAAGCCCCCGGTCCAGCCGAGATGTCGAAGCCTGGATGTCAGCCGATGAGTCGAAGTAGGTCGGCGTGATGGACACCAGCTTGAAGAAGCAATAGTGCGGCCCTGCCGATGCAGGTCGTGACATGGTCGATGCCGGCTTGATGAAGTGACCATGCGGCGATGCCGGTATGCCCGCTCCGTGTAATCTGTGGGGCGGCGATGTTGGTGATGATTTATCCTTCGCGATGCCGAACTCTTGTTCGGCTTGCCGAGATGTTGATCGAAGGAATTGAGCTCGGCTCAATAAAGCGGCGACGTGTCTAGCGCAGGTCCGCAGCCGTGGAGCAATATTACCGGACTGGTTTGATACTAGCATAATGATGAAGACGACCTCAGGGGAGGCTTAAAAATTTACGGGCACATGTTTAAAAACAACGCACAGTACCCTAGAAGAGAATTCCTCTAAAAAGGTTGTCCAATATCACGTTCATAAACAAACATGAATTCGGGTCGGATCCGTATTCGCGCAGAAAACAGATCCAAAAATTGGTCCACTCATCGGAAGGTTTCCGGAGTTTGAACCGTCGGATCTAGCTGAAATTTGGAGGCGTGGTAGATATGAGAATTCCGGAGTAGATGAACGGTTGGATCTTCCAAAGGACCTCCGAGCTGGGCTCTGGAGACCACGCCCTAAACTCGTCCAGATTTGACATGGCTCCGGTATATCGTAGATTGTCGGAGATTCCTCCATCGGAACTCGACGAAATTTTGCATGACTGTTTTAGACGTGATTCTGCACTATTCCACTGAAGCAATCGTCAAACCGACTCTCGAGGAGGTGGTGACAGTGAATACAAGTTCCCTGTCCATAAAAACAGCACGGCCGCCCGAGGGCAATGTTGACGTTTAGCCCTCGAGCTCCATGGATGACTCCTCTATGATAATGATAGAGATCGGAGTTGATGTTGAAGAAGGCCCCCGTCCGAACATGACGATCGGAGATGGAGCACGGTCCTCGGTCAAGGCAAGGTGACCAGTCAAGCCGGCGACGAAGATGCTGGCGTCGCAGTTGACCTGCGGGCGAGCCATTGATCCTTTTGCCGATCACACAACGGAACTCCCAATGAAAGCACCAATGTCGTTGTCAAAACCGGCGGATCTCGGGTAGGGGGTCCCGAACTGTGCGTCTAGGATCGATGGTAACAGGAGGCAGGGGACACGGTGTTTTACCCAGGTTCGGGCCCTCTTGATGGTGGTAAAACCCTACGTCCTGCTTTATTTATTCTTAATCATATGGGTATTACAAGAGTTGATCTACCACGAGATCGGAGAGGCTAAACCCTAGAAGCTAGCCTATGGTATGATTGTTGTATATGTTCTATCGACTAGCATGGCCTCGGTTTATATAATGCACCAGAGGCCTAGGATAACAAGAGTCCTAGCCGAATACGCCGGTGGGGAGGAGTCCTTGTCTTGATCACCAAGTCTTGTGGAATCTTCCATGTATGCAGCAGTTGTCCGAACTGGCCCATGAGTATGCGGCCATGGGGGTCCTCGGCCCAATCTAACAGACCGGGAGACGACGTGGTGAGTACCCCCTAGTCCAGGACACTGTCACCGGGTTTTTGCCCGTGTGAAGGTGCAATGGGCCAAGCTGGATGCCGTGAAGCTGATTAAGGGAGGGCCGCCGGCGGGCAAGGAGCATCGCCACCCCGAGATGTACTATGAGGGTGTCCTGAAGGGTGCCCGTCTCATAGCGGACGAATGTACGAAAGATGTAATATTTGAGTAAACTCACTCGTGTAATCCTGTAGTTATGAAAACTTGTTCATATGCGCTATGCAACGCTTGTTTGAATTTAAAATATTACCTTTTGTTTGGCTGTTTATCAAATCTGAGAGATGGCTAGTCGTCGGCTTCTGCCCCCATGCCACGAGTGCTGGGGTCTTCGAGATAAACCTGAGCACTCTTGGTGCCATTGTTGGGTCCTTCGAGGGAGGTGCTCAGCACAACGAACAAGGCAATCGGACTATAATGTGTTATCACTCTCACTTAGCCATAGAATTCTATAATTTTAAATTTCCGCGAAGCCCCTAGTATTCAGAAGGCCGAATCTGGGGCGTGATACACGCCTTAAGCCGGACAGGGCCGGCTCCTCGCTTTAAGTGGCATAAGTCTTTAAGGACTCGAAAACCTCTCGAACAACGACCAGTCTCTCGCCTTATCATGACAGTCAGTTTTAGATTTCTGTACTGAGGTGCTTAGCCCAGCTGAACCGGGGCAGAATCGCAGTAGTTCTCCCAGTGCTACCTTAGCCGATATAGCGGAACGTAAGGTACCAAAACATGGGAGCCCGGCAAACCCAACTATTGACCAAAGACATGATTCGGAGCTGATGCATATAATGTTATAAGTTCGGGGTGCCGCACTTGTGTAAGTGTTCTAACTTCTTACACCATATTGTGGGGTACTTAAGCCCCTGGTGTTTTGGCCGTACCAAAGTGTACGGTTGCAAGGTGTCATTAATGAACACATATATATATATATATATATATATATATATATATATATATATAAAGAAGAATGCAATAAAAGCATTAATGCAATGCATTGTTTATTAAAAAACGTGTGTTAGAGCAGAATGATACAGGTAGTGCGATAAGAAAAAAGTAGGACTATGTCCCTTCCAAGGGCAAGCTAAGGAATAATATTAAAGCAAGTATTTCACTCGTTATCGTAATCCACCTGGGAGTTCCGTGGTGTGATGTAGCTTTTTGCCTCCTTGGTTGCTGCATCATGTTTTTGGCAATCATGCTGCCGGACAAGGTTTCCAGAGATTAATGTCCTGAAAGAGAAAAAAAACAAAGCAGGAAGCCCCTAGTGCGGTTTAAGCCACGCCTTGGGGCATGTCGTAGTCGTGCCCCCTCCCTACCTGTGCCCATGGTATTTTTAATGCGTAATTATGTACGCGTGGCATGAGTTTTGCCGTTTGGCTTGGGCCGGGGTGGGGCCGCCTTGCTATGCGAGCTCGGAACGTGCCAGGCGGTCATGTTGCCGATTACTCCGGGCATGCTTGAAGGTGTTCGGGTCCTTAAACGCCAAACTAGTGGATTGCCTTAAAGAGGCTGCTTTGCGCTTCCGCTGCGAGGGCCACAGTGTGCTCCTCCATTCGGAGAGAGCACTATGTGTTTCCATTAACTGTAATGACCCCCTGAGGTCCTGGCATCTTGAGCTTTAGGTATGCATAATGCGGTACGCATTGAATCTCGCAAATGCGGTTCGCCCGAGCAGTGCATGATAACCACTTCGGAATGGGACTATATCGAAGATTAACTCTTCACTTCGGAAGTTATCCGGGGATCAGAAGACCACTTCCAATGTGACTGAGCCTGTGCAATGGGCCTCTACACCTGGTATGATGCCTTTAAAGGTCGTTTTTTGTGGGTTTGATCCTTGAGGGGTCTATACCCATTTTGCTCACCGTGTCCGGGTAAAGCAGGTTCAGGCTGCTGCCTCCATCCATAAGGACTCGAGTGAGGTGAAATCTGTCAATAGTTGGGTCTAAGACCAGTGCGATGAATCAGCCATGACAGATACTAGTGGGGTGGTCCCTGCGATCGAAGGTTATCGGACAAGAGGCCCATGGGTTGAACTTCAGGGCGACTAGCTCCAACTCACATACGTCCTTGAGCGCATGCTTCCACTCCCTCTTGGGGATGTGGGTTGCGTATATCATGTTCACCGTCCGCACTTGTGGGGGGAACCTCTTCTGTCCTCCGGTATTCGGCTACCGGGGCTCCTCCTCGTCATCGCTATGTGGCCCCTTACCTTTGTTTTTGGCAATTAACTTGCCAGTCTGCTTGAACACCCAACAATCCCTATTGGTGTGGTTGGCTGGCTTGTCGGGGGTGCCGTGTATTTGACACGAGCGATCGAGTATACGATCCAAACTGGACGGGCCCGGAGTGCTTGTTTTGAATGGCTTTTTCTGCTGACCGGGTTTAGAGCCTTTGAATCTGGCATTGACTCTCGTATCCTCGGTATAGTCGTTGTTAATGTGGCGCTTATTTTTGTTGCAACGTGACCTACTACTGCCGTCCTTGGTATCCGAAATACCATGGTTCTTTGATATGTTGTTACTGCGAGCTAGCCAGTTGTCTTCTCCCGCATAAAAGCGGGTCATGAGTGTCGTGAGGGTTGCTATAGATTTTGACTTTTCCTGACCAAGGTGCCGGGCTAGCCACTCGTCGCGGATGTTGTGCTTGAAAGCTCCTAGAGCCTCTGCATCCGGACAGTCGACGATTTGATTTTTCTTTGTTAGGAACTGTGTCCAGAATTGCCTGGCCGATTCCTCTGGCTGCTGAATTATGTGGCTCAAGTCATCGGCATCTGGTGGTCGCACATAAGTTTCCTGAAAGTTGTCGAGGAATGCGGCTTCCAGATCTTCCCAACAGCCAATGGACTCTGCTGGCAAACCATTGAGCCAATGTCGAGCTGGTCCTTTAAGTTTGAGTGGGAGGTATTTGATTGCGTGTAGGTCATCACCGCGGGCCATGTGGATGTGCAGGAGGAAATCCTCGATCCATACCACAGGATCTGTCGTGCCGTCGTATGATTTTATGTTTACGGGTTTGAAACCCTCTAGGATTTGATGATCCATTACTTCATCTGTGAAGCATAAGGGGTGTGCGGCACCTCTGTACTGGGCTATATCACGACGCATGTAACACCCCGGATGTAACTTTCCCAATTTGTACTCCAACTCTTGCCGTTGCGGCGTTAAGTTATTTTGTTTTCTCGGGTTCGGGTCTTTGTCACCGTGTGTTGTTGTCGTTGTCATGCATCTCATATCATGTCATCATGTGCATTGCATTTGCATACGTGTTCATCTCATGCATTCGAGTATTTTCCCCGTTGTCCGTTTTGCATTCCGGCGCTTCGTTCTCCTCCGGTGGTCTTTTCTACCTTTCTTTCGTGTGCGGGGATTAAACATTTCCGGATTGGACTGGGACTTGCCAAGCGGCCTTGGTTTACTACCGGTAGACTGCCTGTCAAGTTTCGTACCATTTGGACTTCGTTTGATACTCCAACGGTTAACCGAGGGACTGAAAAGGCCTCGTGTGTGTTACAGCCCAACACCCTTCCAATTTGGCCCAAAACCCACCTAAGCCTTCTCCATCATCTAGATCGTTCGATCACGATCACGTGGCTGAAAACCGCACCTCATTTGGACTCTCCTAGCTCCCTCTACCTCTATTTAAAGACCCCCACTCGAAATCACGGACGAAACCCTAGAAAAACTCCATCCGCCGCCGCCGGACGAAATCCTACCGGCCGGACACCTCCGGATCCACCCCGCCGCCGCCACATCTCGCCTCCTCATTCGTCGCCGCCTGCGCCCACTTCGCCAGATCCGCCAGGGCCCGCGGGCCCGTCCCCGGCCCTCCCGGCCCGCTCCCGGGCATAGCCGCCCGCCGCCCTTCTCCTCCCGAGCCGGCGCCGCGCTCCGCCGCCTCCGCCGCAGATCCGCCACTCCGGCCGCCGCACGCCAAGGCCGAAGCTCGCCGCCCGGCCGCCGCAGCGCGCCGCCTCGCCGGCGCCTCCCTCCTCCGGCCAAATCCGGTCGAGGAGCTACCGGATCCGGCGACCTCAACCTCGCCGGCCGCCGACTTCGTCATCTCCGGCGAGCAGCGCCACCGCCTCGTTTTGCGTGCCGGGTCAAACCCTAGATCCGGAGGTCGAAATTCTACGAAGTCCCCGTGTTTTTCAGCTTCAAGTGCTCCTGTTCATGGCATCGTATCTTTGCATCTGTAGCTCCGATTTGGACATATAGCATATAAAAATGTTCATCTCAGAGAGTACATCATTTCATTACATTGCATCATTTTCATTTGAGTTCATCTTGATGCCCGAAATGCTGTTATAACAGGGCTACTTGAGATAATTGTCAGATCTGCTACTCCATTTAGATATTTGTCATTTTTTGCCATGATTATTGTGTGCATGTTATGCCCATGAGTTCTACATATGTTTTGTTAGGGTTTTGTCATCTTTCCAGAGGTGCAACCCATGTATTTTTGTGATGTGTGTGGTGACTAGCACAAGCTTGCAAAGTGGTGCACTTGGTAATTCTGTTTTCAGGGACTTAGCATTTCCACCAAGTCCTTGAGCTGTTTATCTCATATGGCCATATGTTCATGTTGTTTCCTAGTGATACGTGCCTCTTTTGGGGATGATTAGTAAGGATGTTTTATTAATCTTGTAGTGCTCTATCCATCCATGCCTTTGTTTGCAATTATGGAGCACCCTAGCTTGAGTCAATCGAGCTCTACTTTTGCTACTTTGTGGATCTGGGCAGATTGTCAACTTGTTTGCAATTTTGCCGATGATGTTGTAGTTGATCCGTGCATGCCATGTTGTGGTTCTTGCCATGTCTAGCTTGCATTTTGTGTATTCTTGATGGATGTATGCTTAGCTTGTCATGACTTGCTCCGTATTGAGTGCATCGAGCTCGTAAACATGCCTACTTGAGATATGTTTCAGCATGTGCCAGTTTTCACCAAGTCTGAAAACTGATTATGTTTTTGCCATGTTCGCATGCTTGCAATTGTATTTTCTGATCCCTTTCGGCTCAAGGTCACTAAGGGAATTTTTTTAAGATCTTTGAGTGCTTTACTTTTCATTGTCATGCTTTACTTTTCCATGTTCAGGTCCTGTACCATGTAGTTTTGTTGCTCCGAAGAGTGCTATCTGATCTGAAATTCCAGACAAGTGTTAATTTCCCTAAGTCTGAAATATGTTTGCCATATACATTTTTGCCATGCTTGTTTGAACCTGTTAATGGATGAATTGGCCGTAGCTCAATGCTAGACTTTTGTTAAGCATCATGAATTCATCCCTTCCATCTATTTTGTTGTCATGTTTGAGTGCTGTAGCATGTTCATCTCATTGCATTTAGATGGCTACTTGATGTAAATCGCAGACCGGTGTCATATTTGAATCGCTTGCCATTTCCAAACCGTAACTCCGATTCCGGCGTTCTTTATATCGTTTTCAAGCGATTTCATCTCATATTTCTAGTGGAACACTTGGAATTTCAAGTTGATGCCAGGTTCATGCATTCCCTGTCACATCTTGCATATGCTTCCCGCATTGCATCCCGCATAGCATATCATCTTTGCATCATTTTGTTTGATCCTTGCACGTGGTTGATTGTGTCCTTGTTGCTTGTTTGTCTTGTTTGGGTAGAGCCGGGAGACGAGTTCGCTAACGAGGAGCCCGTTGAGTTTGCTTTCGAGGATCCAGTCAACTCTGACAACTTTGCAGGCAAGATGATCATACCCTCGAAATCACTACTATCTTTGCTATGCTAGATTGCTCGCTCTTTTGCTATGCCAATGCTACTATGCCTACCACTTGCTTTCAAGCCTCCCAAATTGCCATGTCAAACCTCTAACCCACCATGTCCTAGCAAACCGTTTATTGGCTATGTTACCGCTTTGCTCAGCCCCTCTTATAGTGTTGCTAGTTGCAGGTGAAGATTGGAGGCCGTTCCTTGTTGGAACATTTATTTACTTGTTGGGATATCATTATCTATCTTGTTATCTTAATGCATCTTTACACTTGGTAAAGGGTGGAAGGCTCGGCCTCTCGCCTAGTGTCTTGTTCCACTCTTGCCGCCCTAGTTTCCGTCATATCGGTGTTATGTTCCCGGATTTTGTGTTCCTTACGCGGTTGGGTTATAATGGGAACCCCTTGATAGTTCGCCTTGATTAAAGCTTTTCCAGCAATGCCCAACCTTGGTTTTACCATTTTCCACCTAGCCTCTTTTTTTCCCTTGGGTTTCGGGAGCCCGAGGGTCATCTTATTTTAGCCCCTCCCCCCCAGGCCAGTGCTCCTCTGAGTGTTGGTCCGACCGAGCGATGTCCGGGGCTACCAGGGGCAACTCTGGGCTGGCCTACCCGACGTCTTGCTCATCTGAGTGTGCCCTGAGAACGAGATATGTGCAGCTCCTATCGGGATTTGTCGGCACATTCGGGCGGTGTTGCTGGTCTTGTTTTAACCTGTCGAAGTGTCTTGAAGAACCGAGATACCGAGTCTGATCGGAACGTCTTGGGAGGAGGTCTATTCCTTCGTTGACCGTGAGAGCTTGTCATGGGCTAAGTTGGGACTCCCCTGCAGGGATTTGAACTTTCGAAAGCCGTGCCCGCGGTTATGGGCAGATGGGAATTTGTTAATGTCCGGTTGTAGATAACTTGAACCTTAACTTAATTAAAATGAATCAACTGAGTGTGTTACCGTGATGGCCTCTTCTCGGCGGAGTCCGGGAAGTGGACACGGTGTTGGAGTAATGTTTGCGCAGGTTGCTCTCTAGTTTCTCGCTCGCGCTTTGCCTCCTCTTCTCGCTCTCTTTTGCGAATAAGTTAGCCACCATATTTGCTAGTCGCTTGCTGCAGCTCCACATATATTTACCTTGCCTTACCTATAAGCTTAAATAGTCTTGATCGCGAGGGTGCGAGATTGCTGAGTCCCTGTGGCTCACAGATTACTATTACACCAGATGCAGGGCCGATGATTCCGCTCCAGGTGACGCGTTTGAGCTCAAGTGGGAGTTCGACGAAGACTCTCAACGTTACTATGTTTCTTTCCTGATGATCAGTAGTGGTGCCCAGTTGGGGGTGATCGGGACCGTGTCGCTTGTTGGGTTATCTTTTATTTTGGCGCCGTAGTCGGGCCATGAGTGTTTGGATGATGTAATGTTATTTATGTACTTGATTGACGTGGCGAGTGTAAGCCAACTATGTTATCTCCCCTTTTATTATCATATTACATGGGATGTTGTGAAGATTGCCTAACTTGCGACATATGCCTTCAATGCAATTATGTCTCTAAGTCATGGGAGCTATAGTCGCATCGAGGGTGTTACAAGTTGGTAATCAGAGCCTTCGCCGACCTTAGGAGTCCCATTGTTTGATCGTTTTTAGCGGCCGAGTTGTGTCTAGAAAAAATGTTTTGAGTCATTTAGGAATTATATATCGGAGAGTTTAGGAATTCTTTTTACTTCCCAGTCTCCTCATCGCTCTGGTAAGGCATCCTGACGTAGAGTTTTGACTCTTCTCTTCTCAAATTTCACAAAAAAAATTTAGGATCACGCGGGTATCTTGGAATCGTTCCGATGGTTTTATGACGAGAACATTGTCTTGGTGCCTCCTGTCAGGGGTTTTGTGGAAGTGTCCCGGGGAGTTGAGCTCTGAGGTGTTGTCGTCATAATTTTATCGTTGCAGTTCTGGAATACCTGAGTTTAGTACGCCGGCATCGAAAATCTCTTTTATGCAGTTTGTTGGTGAGATAACCTCGACGCCACCCAATACTGGAGCGGGAGTTCGGGAGTATCACCATAACATGTATAACGGATGCTTTTCGAAGGTTGAGGTAGATGGTTTCCGAAGGTTTCTTGGTTATGTGTTGAAGTATGGATATAGCTGGATGTAGGATTTGCTAGTTTGGGTGAGATATTATGCTTCCCCTGTATCCCCGACACCTGATTGCATAACCGGAAAGGTTCGGGAGTTTCATAGGTGGGAATTCTAGTAGCTCTAGTTCTTCTTCCATGGATATTTGGTTTGAGATTGGGATTTCTTACCGAGTATTCATTCTTGATCCATACCTTGTTGATTTATTTCTCTATCTTAATTCTCGTGGCTTCGCAATTTATGGATATGTGACCATTTCAAGAGGAATGCATTCGTTCATTTTATTCGGATGTGAAGACCATATGTTGCAATTTTCATTCCGTTGGATTCAATGTGCTAATGGATGTCAACCTCTTTAGGATGGCTCTCCAACGCGCACGACTCCGAATCCTGATCCGCCACCACCTCCACCTCCTCCGGAGGCATGGCAAGCTGTGATGGCCGCAATCAATGCAAACACATAGTTGATCACGCAAATTCTCCAAGAGCGCAATCAAGGCAACCAAGGGAATCAAGGCAACAATCAGAATCACTTTGCTACACTCAACCAGTTCCTTGTAAACGGGCCAAAGACTTTCAACAATTGTGTTGAGGCAACCGATGCTGATGATTGGCTCGTGGATCTGTGCAAGCATTTCGAGTGCAGTAACATTAGGCCTGAGGATTTTGTCAAGTTCGCTTCCTTCCAACTCAAAGATCAAGCTGCAGAATGGTTCCAGCAATACAAGGATTCCAGAGGTGGACGTGTTATTACCTGGGATGAATTCCGTCGAGATTTCGAGCTCATCATATTCCCTAGAGCGTGGTTGAAAGCAAGCGTGAGGAATTTCGCAACCTGAAGCAAGGCTCTTTGTCTGTCTATGACTACAACAAGTTGTTCCAGAAGCTCGCCCACTTTGCCAAGCAGGACGTACCTGATGAGAAGAGCATGATATACCAGTTCAGGGGTAGTCTCAAAGAATAAATTCAGCTAGATCTTGTCCTCTTTGAGCCCTTGAGATATGATGAGTTCTACAACATGGCACTGAAGCAAGAGGCTGCTCAATTGAGGTGTGATGCTTCCAAGAAGCGAGTCAGAGATGTTACTCCTTCTTCCTCTACTCAAGTGGCCAAGCAGCAGAAGCATTGGCTTCCTCCTCCTCCGTTCCGCCAGCCATATCAGCAGAAGAGCAAAGGTGGCAGTGGGTTTTCCCACCCACCCAACACTGGCTTTCAGAACAAGACTTCGTCTCAAGCTCCGAGGTCGAGTGCTCCATATCACCATCCGCTTTCAGAGGTCACGTGCAACAAGTGCCAACAGAAGGGTCACTATGACAACAAGTGTTTCAACCAGAGGCGTCTTCCTCCTCCTCCTGTGAGATCGGCAAGTACAGCTGTGGTCAAGCATAACCCCAAGTCCGCCAAGGTCAACTTGCTGAATGCAGCTCAGGCAGAGGACTCACCAGATGTGATCATGGGTAACCTTCCTGTTAATGACATTCCCGCAAGAGTTCTTTTTGACACTGGTGCATCCTTATCATTTTTATCGAAGCCTTTTGCATCCATGCATGATGTGCATACTATTGATTTGCCTAAGCCGATAGCGGTTTCTTCTCCGGGTTTGTTCATGAACACTAAAATGATGGCTCCGGATGTTACTATCACCTTGGGTGATTACAAGTTTCTTTCTTCTCCAATGGTTCTTGGTTACTCAGATATTGATCTTATTCTCGGAATGGATTGGCTTACTAAGCAGAAGGCTCGGCTTGATTGTGCAGCCAGGCAGATTCAATTGACTCATTCTTCTGAGGATGTAATTGTCTTTGCCGCTCGTGATGATACCATTCGTTTGTTTTCTCTCAATGAGAAGGGTGAACTCGATGCTATATCGCAAATTCTAGTCGTTTGCGAATATCAAGACGTCTTTCCAGAAGAGCTTCCAGGAATGCCTCCGCACCAGCCAGTTGAATTCGTTATTGATCTTGAGCCCGGCACGGAACCTGTGTGCAAGCGTCCTTACAAGCTCGGACCTGAAGAGTTGAAGGAGCTGAAGAAGCAACTCGATATTCAAGAGAAAATGGTCTCATCCAGCCTAGTTCTTCTCCGTGGGGTTGTGGTGTTCTTTTTGTGAAGAAGAAGGATGGAACGGACCGACTTTGTGTTGATTACCGTCCATTGAACAAGAAGACCATCAAGAACAAATACCCACTTCCCAACATTAACGAGTTGTTCGAACAACTCAAAGGTGCTCAAGTATTCTCCAAGCTTGATCTCCGTATGGGTTATCATCAGATTCGAATCCGTGAACAAGATATTCCCAAGACGGCTTTCAGGACAAGCTATGGTTCATATGAATACACTGTCATGTCTTTTGGGCTCCTCAACGCTCCTCCGACGTTCTCTTGCATGATGAATTTCATCTTCAACGCCTACACCAATGACTTCGTTTTGGTCTATCTCGACGACATTCTGGTTTTCTCGAAGAACAAGGAAGATCATGCCAAGCACTTCGTTTGGTACTCGATAAGCTCAGGGAACACCAGTTCTACGCCAAGTTCTCCAAGTGTGAATTTTGGCTTGATGAGGTTCTTTATCTTGGTCATATCATCTCTGCCAAGGGCATTGCCGTGAATCCTGAGAAAGTGTCTGCAATTGTGAATTGGGAACCTCCTCAGAACGTGAAGCAACTCCGTAGCTTCTTCGGTCTCGCAAGCTATTGTCGAAGATTCGTTGAAAACTTTTCTAAGATCGCGAAGTCTCTCTCTAATCTTCTCCAGAAGCATGTCAAGTACGTTTGGTCTCCGGAGTGTGACATTGCTTTCAACACTTTGAAAGAGAAATTGATCACTGCTCCAGTTCTGACTCCGCCTGATGAATCCAAACCGTACGAGGTCTTTTGTGATGCCTCTCTCCAAGGTCTTGGCGCAGTATTGATGCAAGAGAAGAAAGTTGTTGCTTATACCTCTCGCCAGTTGAAGCCTAATTGTAAGAACTACCCCACTCATGATCTCGAGTTGGCAGCAGTTGTGCATGCTCTTTTGACTTGGAGACATCTCTTATTGGGAAGAAAAGTGGACATTTTCACTGATCACAAGAGTCTCAAGTACATCTTCACTCAGCCTAATCTCAACCTCAGGCAAACTCGATGGGTCGAAATGATTCAAGAGTATAATCCGAGTATCGAGTATACTCCAGGCAAGGCCAATGTGATTGCTGACGCATTGAGCAGGAAAGCTTATTGCACCAGTCTGATTCTCAAGCCTTATCAACCCGAGCTTTGTGAAGCTTTCCGCAAACTTAATCTGCAAGTTGTTCCTCAAGGTTTCCTCGCCAACCTTCAAGTCTCTCCTACCTTGGAAGACCAGATTCGCCAAGCCCAGCTTCTTGATGCTATGGTGAAAAAGGTGAAGATTGGGATTGCCAAGAGTCAACCCAAGTACAAGTGCTACCGCCTTGATGACAAGGACACTCTCTTCTTCGAGGATCATATTGTTGTACCCAAAGGTGACCTCCGTAAAGTGATCATGAACGAGCCTCAGAATTCTCTCCTCTCCATCCACCCTGGGAGAACGAAGATGTATCAGGACCTCAAGCAGGCTTATTGGTGGACTCGAATGAAGCGCGAGATCGCTCAATTCGTGAATGAATGTGATGTCTGCAGAAGAGTGAAGGCAGAACACCAAAGGCCAGCTGGTCTCCTCCAACCTCTTGCCATTCCAGAATGGAAGTTTGACCACATTGAAATGGACTTCGTGACTAGGTTTCCAAAGTCCAAGCGTGGCAATGATGCTATATTTGTTGTCATCGACAAACTCACCAAAGTGGCTCACTTTCTGCCTATCAAAGAGTCGATCACTGCAGCTCAATTGGCGGAACTCTATACCTCTCATATTGTCTCTCTGCATGGTATTCCACAAGTGATCTCTTCAGACCGTGGCAGCATCTTTACCTCAAAGTTTTGGTATTCTTTTCAGAAGGCCATGGGCACCAACATCCGCTTCAGCACAGCATTCCATCCTCAAACTAGCGGTCAAGTCGAGCGTGTCAACCAGATTCTTGAAGATATGCTCAGGGCTTGTGTGATCTCCTTCGGCATGAAGTGGGAGGATTGTCTTCCTTATGCTAAATTCTCCTACAACAACAGTTTTCAAGAAAGTTTCAGAGGCAGAGGAAATGTGCAAAGTCATTCATGATAACCTCAAAGCAGCCCAATCCCGTCAGAAGAGCTACTATGACAGTAAGCACCGTAATTTGGCTTTTGAGATCGGAGATCATGTTTACCTCCGCGTCTCTCCGATGAAAGGTACTCGTCGCTTCGGTATCAAAGGGAAGCTTGCCCCTAGATACGTGGGACCTTTCAAGATTGTCAGCAAGACAGGCGACCTCGCCTATCAACTCGAGCTTCCTTCAAACTTTGCAAATGTTCATGACGTGTTCCATGTCTCTCAGCTTCGAAAGTGCTTCAAGACTCCTGACCGCACCGTCAACTTCGAGGACATTGAGCTCCAAGAAGATCTCTCTTATCGTGAGCACCCAGTTGCTATTCTTGAAGAGACTGAACGAAAGACTCGCAACAAGTCAATCAAATTTCTCAAAGTCAAGTGGTCACACCATTCTGACCGTGAAGCTACCTGGGAACGCGAGGAGCACCTCCGTTCTGAGTACCCGGCGTTCTTTCAGTCCTAGATCTCGGGACGAGATCCTTTCGTAGTGGTGGAGTGTTGTAACACCCCGGATGTAACTTTCCCAATTTGTACTCCAACTCTTGCCGTTTCGGCGTCAAGTTATTTTGTTTTCTCGGGTTCGGGTCTTTGTCTCCGTGTGTTGTTGTCGTTGTCATGCATCTCATATCATGTCATCATGTGCATTGCATTTGCATACGTGTTCATCTCATGCATTCGAGCATTTTCCCCGTTGTCCGTTTTGCATTCCGGCGCTTCGTTCTCCTCTGGTGGTCTTTTCTACCTTTCTTTCATGTGTGGGGATTAAACATTTCCGGATTGGACAGAGACTTGCCAAGCGGCCTTGGTTTACTACCGGTAGACTGCCTGTCAAGTTTCGTACCATTTGGACTTCGTTTGATACTCCAATGGTTAACTGAGGGACCGAAAAGGCCTCGTGTGTGTTGCAGCCCAACACCCTTCCCATTTGGCCCAAAACCCACCTAAGCCTTCTCCATCATCTAGATCGTTCGATCACGATCACGTGGCCGAAAACCGCACCTCATTTGGACTCTCCTAGCTCCCTCTACCTCTATTTAAAGACCCGCACTCGAAATCACGGACGAAACCCTAGAAAAACTCCATCCACCGCCGCCGGACGAAATCCTGCCGGCCGGACACGTCCGGATCCACCCCGCCGCCGCCACGTGTCGCCTCCTCATTCGGCGCTGCCTGCGCCCACTTCGCCGGATCCGCCAGGGCCCGCAGGGCCCGTCCCCGGCCCTCCCGGCCCGCACCCGGGCACAGCCGCCCGCCGCCCTTCTCCTCCCGAGCCGGCGCCGCGCTCCGCCGCCTCCGCCGCGGATCCACCACACCGGCCGCCGCGCGCCAAGGCCGAAGCTTGCCGCCCCGCAGCCGCAGCGCGCCGCCCCCGCCGGCACCTCCCTCCTCCGGCCAGATCCGGTCGAGGAGCGACCGGATCTGGCGACCTCGACCTCGCTGGCCGCCGACTTCGTCATCTCTGGCGAGCAGCGCCACCGCCTCGTTTTGTGTGCCAGGTCAAACCCTAGATCTGGAGGTTGAAATTCTACTAAGTCCCCGTGTTTTCAGCTTCAAGTGCTCCTGTTCATGGTATCGTATTTTTGCATCTGTAACTCCGATTTGGACATATAGCATATCAAAATGTTCATCTCAGAGAGTACATCATTTAATTCCATTGCATCATTTTCATTTGAGTTCATCTTGATACTCGAAATGCTGTTAGAACAGGGCTACTTGAGATAATTGTCAGATCTGCTACTCCATTTAGATATTTGTCATTTTCTGCCATGATTATTGTGTGCATGTTATGCCCATGAGTTCTACATATGTTTGTTAAGGGTTTTGTCATCTTTCCAGAGGTGCAACCCATGTATTTTGTGATATGTGTGGTGACTAGCACAAGCTTGCAAAGTGGTGCACTTGGTAATTCTGTTTTCAGGGACTTAGCATTTCCACTAAGTCCTTGAGCTATTTATCTCATATGGCCATATGTTCATGTTGTTTCCTAGTGATCCATGCCTCTTTTGGGGATGATCAGTAAGGATGTTTTATTAATCTTGTAGTGCTATATCCATCCATGCCTTTGTTTGCAATTATGGAGTATCCTAGCTTGAGTCAATCAAGCTCTACTTTTGTTACTTTGGGGATCTGGGCAGATTGTCAACTTGTTTGCAATTTTGCCGATGATGTTGTAGTTGATCTGTGCATGCCATGTTGTGGTTCTTGCCATGTCTAGCTTGAATTTTGTGTATTCTTGATGGATGTATGCTTAGCTTGTCATGACTTGCTCCGTATTGAGTGCATCGAGCTCGTAAACATGCCTACTTGAGATATGTTTCAGCACGTGCCAGTTTTCACTAAGTCTGAAAACTGATTATGTTTTTGCCATTTTCACATGCTTACAATTGTATTTTCTGATCCCTTTCGGCTCAAGGTCACTAAGGGACTTTTGTTAAGATCTTTGAGTAGCTCCATGCCATGCTTTACTTTTCCATGTTCAGGTCCTGTACCATGTAGTTTTGTTGCTCCGAAGAGTGCTATCTGATCTGAAATTCCAGACAAGTGTTAATTTCACCAAGTCTGAAATATGTTTGCCATATGCATTTTTGCCATGCTTGTTTGAACCTGTTAATGGATGAATTGGCCGTAGCTCAGTGCTAGACTTTTGTTAAGCATCATGAATGCATCCCTGCCATGTATTTTCTTGTCATGTTTGAGTGCTGTAGCATGTTCATCTCATTGCATTTAGATGGCTACTTGATGTAAATCGCAGACCGGTGTCATATTTGAATCGCTTGCCATTTCCAAACCGTAACTCCGATTCCGGTGTTCTTTATATCGTTTTCAAGCGATTTCATCTCATATTTCCAGTGGCACACTTGGAATTACAAGTTGAGGCCAGGTTCATGCATTCCTTGTCACATATTGCATATGCATCCCGCATCGCATCCCGCATAGCATATCATCTTTGCATCATTTTGTTTGTTCCTTGCACGTGGTTGATTGTGCCCTTGTTGCTTGTTTGTCTTGTTTGGGTAGATCCGGGAGACGAGTTTGCTAATGAGGAGCCCGTTGAGTTTGCTTTCGAGGATCCAGTCAACTCTGACAGCTTTGCAGGCAAGATGATCATACCCTCGAAATCACTACTATCTTTGCTATGCTAGATTGCTCGCTCTTTTGCTATGCCACTGCTACGATGCCTACCACTTGCTTTCAAGCCTCCCAAATTGCCATGTCAAACCTCTAACCCACCATGTCCTAGCAAACCGTTGATTGGCTATGTTACCGCTTTGCTCAGCTCCTCTTATAGCGTTGCTAGTTGCAGGTGAAGATTGGAGGCCGTTCCTTGTTGGAACATTTATTTACTTGTTGGGATATCATTATCTTATCTTGTTATCTGAATGCATCTTACACTTGGAAAAGGGTGGAAGGCTCGGCCTCTCGCCTAGTGTTTTGTTCCACTCTTGCCGCCCTAGTTTCCGTCATATCGGTGTTATGTTCCCGGATTTTGCGTTCCTTACGCGGTTGGGTTATAATGGGAACCCCTTGATAGTTCGCCTTGATTAAAGCTTTTCCAGCAATGCCTAACCTTGGTTTTTCCATTTGCCACCTAGCCTCTTTTTTTCCCTTGGGTTTCCGGAGCTCGAGGGTCATCTTATTTTAGCCCCCCCGGGCCAGTGCTCCTCTGAGTGTTGGTCCCACCGAGCGATGTCCGGGGCTACCAGGGGAAACTCTGGGCTGGCCTACCCGACGTCTTGCTCATCCGGTGTGCCCTGAGAACAAGATATGTGCAGCTCCTATCGGGATTTGTCGGCACATCTAGGTGGTGTTGCTGGTCTTGTTTTAACCTGTCGAAGTGTCTTGAAGAACCGAGATACCGAGTCTGATCGGAACGTCTTGGGAGGAGGTCTATTCCTTCGTTGACCATGAGAGCTTGTCATGGGATAAGTTGGGACTCCCCTGTAGGGTTTTGAGCTTTCGAAAGCCGTGCCCGCGGTTATGGGCAGATGGGAATTTGTTAATGTCCGGTTGTAGATAACTTGAACCTTAACTTAACTAAAATGAATCAACTGAGTGTGTTACTGTAAGTGCATCTAGTGCCACCCCTAGTTGGTTTTGGAGTATTGACGGCAAACCTAGTTGAGGGACTAATGTGTTTGTGAGAATTGCAGGAAAACACAGGTAGAAGTCCCTCATTGATTCGGTTTTACTACCAGAGATGACCCCTAAAAATGTACGAAGACATTGAAGACAATGGTGGTTTATGAAGATATTCATATTGAAGACAATGACATGAGAAGACTCCCTATGAAGCTTATGGAACTCGAAGACTTAGATCCTTCGTAGTTTCATTTCATTTATGTTGTGTCGTAGGAACCAACGTACTGTTAAGTGGGGTCCACGAGAACCAGTCAGAATGACTGAAGTGATGCCTAATTCAAATCCTGTGTCTTCGAGCAAAGACTATGAGAGCAAATCTTGTCCAGAGTCAGACAAGTCAGCTTTACTTGTAGCCCATGTAAAGTTGTCGTGTGAGTTCAAAATTCGACCGTTGGTACACGTGTCAGTTCCTTAGTGACCCAGGGTCATTTCGGACAAATCAGGTCGGGTTGCCAAGTGGCTATAAATAGCCCACCCCCACAACCATAAACGGTTGGCTGCTCAGATTTCAGTGCACGGCTATTGTCGTTTGAGAGCAACCCACCTCGAAGCCTTTGAGAGAAAATTCCTAGCGAGGAAAAAAGCCCTAAGCACCCAGAGCCAGAGTAAATTGGGCACCACTTAAGTCTTCGTGTCTGAGTGATCTGAAGACTTATTACACTTGAGGACTGTGCATCCTCCAGACGGTTAGGCGTCGCGTTCTGAGCATCCAAGAGAAATTGTGGATTGCTAGTGAACGAAGTCTGTGAAGGTTTGGAAGTCGCCTCAAGACTTACCACGAGTGATTGGACGAGGTCTGTGTGACCTTAGTTCAAGGAGAATACGGTGAGGACTGGGTGTCTTGGACTAAGTGTCCTTGACTGGGTGTCCGGGACTGTGTGTCCTTTGGTTTAAATACCTAGCCGCTCCAACCAGATGTACAGTTGTCACAGCAACTAGAACTGGTCCAACAAATCATTGTCTTCAACGTGTCACTGGTTTCATCTTCACTTCCTTTGACTTACTGTTATTCATTGTGAAGCCATTGCATGCTTGCTTTATCTTTTGTCTTAACAACATGAATGTATGATCTGTTTGGCTTCATAACTTCTTCCTACCTGATCCTTATTACACTGAAGCTGTTTGTCATTGTGCTTTCACTCAATTGAATACATGACCATGGCTGCCCTAGTGTAATCTAACTTCCGCTGCTTAGTAATAGGCATAATCTTCACTGTTAGTCTTCATAACTCTCACGTTTTGAAGACTTTCATAAAAATCGCCTATTCACCCCCCCCCTCTAGTCGATATAACGCACTTTCAATTGGTATCAGAGCAAGGTGCTCCCTTGTTCTGAGTGATTCGGTTTAACCACCTGGAGTTTTAGCTATGTCGACTGCAGGGATAATCAAAGTCTCCGCTGCTTGCCCCGTCTTCGATGGAACTGAATATCCCTACTGGAAGAATAAGATGCGCATGCATCTTGAAGCCATTGATGTCGACCTATGGTATGTCGTCGAGAACAGCATTCCCAAGGCTGGAGAAGGTGTCACTTCTGCTGATGTCAAGAAATTTGTTCAACTGGACTCTACTGCCAAGAATATCATCTGTGGTCATCTGACCAAAGGACAGTATGGCCGTGTGAGTGCCTTGAAGACATCCAAACTGGTCTGGGACTGGCTCTCCGAAGTTAATGAAGGCATCTCAACCCAGAGAGATCAAAGAATCAGTGTCCTTCGCAATCTCTTCAACCGCTTCAAGCGAAATGACAATGAGAATGTCTAGCACACATTTGACAGACTCACTGACATCACAAACGAGCTTCAAGCCCTCAGCGCCACTGAGATCACCAAACATGAAATCGTCAAGACGCTGCTGAGATCACTTGATAGTTCGTTTGACATCCTGGCCCTGATGATTCAAGAACGTCCTGATTTCAAGACACTCGATCCGTCTGACATACTTGAGAGGCTCAACACACATGAGTTTCAGCTTTCTGAGAAAAGAGATATCTACGGTCCAAACTATGGGCGAACTCGAGCCTTGAAGGCAAAAGCTGTCTCCTCATCTGAAGAAGAATCTGACTGCAGTTCTGATGATCCTAAAGACATTGGAAGAGAACTTGCAATGCTAGTGAAGAAGTTCCAAAAATTCACCAAGAAGAAAGGCTTCAGAAAATGTTCACGATCAAGCTCAAGGAATGATGAAGCTTCTGCTCATGACTACAAGAAGAAAATATGTCAGAAGTGCAAGAAAACTGGACACTTCATCTCTGAGTGTCCACAGTGGGACAATGAGAACATAAGGAAGAAGAAGGGCAAGGAATATGATTCTGACGACAAGAAAAAGAAGAAATACTCAAAATCTTCTTCCAAGTCTTCATCAAAGTCTTCATCACACAAGAAGAGCTCATCTGGCAAGGCACGTGCGTTTGTTGGAAAGGAGATGGATTCAGAGGAGGAGTCCGCATCTGAGGAGGCAGAGGTGGAGTCTGAGGAGGAGTCTGATTCTGGCATTGCGAGTCTGGCTATAGCATACGTCGCCAAGTCCATCTTCAACACTGAAGACAATGACTGCATCACCGACACCGACGCAAGTGACAAGAACGACTCCACTCCTACCTACTACTTCATGGCACGTGGTGCCAAGGTAAACACACGCACTACTCGCTATGAAACATCTAGTGACGATGACTCTGAATGTGATTCAAAACCTAGCTACAGAACACTTGCTAAAATTGCAACTGAACAACAGAAAGCTATGGAACATATTCAAAAACTGTTAGACAGAAGCGATGATCTGTTGGGTGCTGAAATGACTCGTTCTGAATCCTTAATTAAAGACATAAAAAATCTTCACGTTAAGTATCAGGAACTTGAAAATTGGCTTGAGACTCTCTCAACTACTCATGAAAAGCTTTCCTATGATTATCTTCAAAAGAAGCAAGATCTTGAGAAGTTGAGAGCGGATCATGAAGATCTTCAAAAATAAAATGAGTCACTTCGCTCCGAACAGATCAGTCCCGCTCAGGAAGGATTTGAACCACCATGTCTTAAATGTATTGAGCGTGATAATGCTAATTCTGTTGCTGAATAATGTCACAGCCCTAGAATTTGTTTGTCATTAGTTGCATTAAGGCATTCATGCATCATGTTTAAAATTCATGAAACTTGAAATGGGGATGACAAACCCTAGCACTAAATAAAATGCAATTAGGATCAAAATAAAAATATTTTCAATAAACCCAGAATGCCCTTTAGAAAAGTTCATTATTTTTGTTAAAGGTGAAAACCCCTGCCATCAATGATGCACATATTTCTAGGCCATTCTGGATTTTTGAATTAAATCCTATTATATTTGACCTTGGGCATTTAAATACTATAAATAATTTAAATGTTCAAATAAATGTTGGAAATTGTTAAGGGTCACTGAAATAATTCAGGAAGCACCCATAATTGTTTCCAGGATTTTATAAAATGATTTGATATTTTAAATCAAATCAAAACAAACTACAGAAAATAGAAAACAGAATTAAATAGAAATAAGAGAGAGAGAGCAGAAGATCTTACCTGGCGCTCACCTGGTAGCCCACCTGGCCCAGCACGGCCCAGCCCATCTCCACTCTCCCCCTGTCGCCTTCCTCCTCGCGCCAGTAGGCACAGGCGCGTGGCCGACGCACGCCGGCGCACGCCCCGGCCACCTCCTGCTTGCCGCTCCACCTCGACACCCCGGACGCCTCCATGCGTGCCACGCAAACCCCCTGGAACTCCCTCACTCTCCCGAACTCTCCCCCCCTCCTCTGCTTCCTCTCTCTCTCACTCGCCGAACGGAGCCACCGCCACCGACGAGCTCCCTCGCGGCCACCACCACCCCCTAGCCTCGCCGATGCGCTCAAAGGCTCCGCCTCGACCCCCTCTTCCTCCCCACCGATCCACGGCCCTCCGGTAACCCTGCATCGCCGCCCACACCGTCTTCCCCATCGCTGGCCGCCGAGGATCTTCACCGCCGATTCACCGTCGTCTTCGCCTCCCCGAGCTCGTCATCTACCTCATCCGAACCACCGTGAGCTCCTGTATGTTTTGCCCCTAACCCCGTGGCTTGCCGCTCGCCATAGCCGCCATTTCATAGATGCCCGTAGCACGCCACCGCCCGAGCTCGTCGTCGACGTAGCTCCGGTGACCATTTGGTCACCCCGGCGAGCCTAACACGTTCGCAGCGTTCCGTAGAGCATTCCTAGCGCAAGCCCCCTCCCGTTTGCATGCCGCAGCAGCTAACCCGTTACCACCCGAACTCCGGCGCCGCCGCGAGCTCCGTTCCGACGAGCCCCGGCGTCCCCGCAGCCTCCCACCTACCCCATCAGATGTGGGAGAGCCGGGGCTACGCCCCGGTGCCCTCAGCGCGCGAATCTGATGCCCCTAGCGCAAGTCCGGCGTGCCCCCGCCGTGCTCTGTGGTCACCGCCGGCCAAACTCCGGCGGGCCGATGTGGCCACTTAGTTAGGGGCTAATCACCCTATGAGCCACTGCCATGTGGGCCCCTGCGCCTAATTAGGATTAGTATATTTTTCTGTTTAGTTTAGTCTAATTGCAGTGGCCCCACGCGTCAGTTTGACCGTGCTGACGTGGCCGTTGACTGGGCCCACCCGTCAGCGGCACTAACCAGCCCCAGTCACTGACCAGTGGACCCCACTGGTCAGGTTTGACCAGCAGCAGCGTCTGTTGACCTGCTGACGTCATAGTGACGCAATGCTGACGCAATAAGTATTTTCTGGATTTATTATTATTCAGGAAATTCCAGAAAATTGTAAAAACTTCTAAAATTCATAGAAATTCAACTGTAACTCCAAATTAAATAATTTATATATGAAAAATTATCAGAAAAATTCAAGGAATCCATCTGTACCATTTTCATGCATGTTAGAACAACTTATAGCTGCTGTTTAGCACAAATCAATTAAATGGCATTTGAATAATCACATATGGAGTTTGAATTTGAATCTTGTATTCAAACCAACTTCATTTAAATCATAGCTAGGTGCATTAGCTCAAATCACATCATATTGCCATGTCACATTCATGCATCATATTGTCGCATTGCATTGATTGTGTTCTTCCTTGTTTGCCGGTGTTGTTCTCCCTCGGTAGACGTGGTACCGACGATGTGATCGTTGACACTGATGAAGACTCAATGTTATCTTCAGAAGTGCCAGGCAAGCAAAACCCCCTTGTTCATTCCGATACAATCCTACTCTCTCGCTCCTGCTCTCTTGTACTGCATTAGGACAACAACGATTCATCTGTTACTTGCTGCGGTAGCTGAACCCCTTTATCCTTTGCATGACCTGTCATTGCCACAGTAAATAGATGAAACCCACTAGCATGAGTAGGAGTTGTTTGAGCCCTGTTGTGCCTACTCATTCATGCTTGTTTGTCATGCCTGCTACTGCTTAGAGTTGTGTCAGGTCTGATTCATCCGGGATGGATCAGAGGTGTGTGAACATGTCCTACTGTGTGTGAGCTAAGTGTGTGAACACGATTTGGTAAAAGGTGTCGGTGAGAGGCCATGTAGGAGTACATGGTGGGTTGTCTCATTGAAGCTGTCCTTAGGAACTGAGTTCTGTGTTTGTGATCCATGATTCAGCTACTACCATACATTGGGCCCTGAAATATGACCCCGCTCGACTTCTTATTCACCCTTGTCCTCTGTCCAGGAGTTGCAAGTAGTTTCTGGTGTTTGTAGTATGCTAGAGGCCGTGGACAGCGCTGACCGTAGGGGTGGGCTGTGATGCGGTAGGCACGTGGCCGGGTATACCGGGCACCCGTTTGGTGTCATGGAACCCTGTTCACATCATTTGGGGCTGTGAGCGAAACTCCGGCCGGATCTCCTCATGGATGGAACCCGAATAGGCGATAAACCTGGACTAGGGACTTGAGTGTTTAGGTAGGTCGTGGTCTACACCCACGTCGGCTTTCGCTTGAAGTCTGCCGAGCACATGTCGTGTGCAGACGCTAAGTGGTGGAAACATGTATGAAGAAGTACACCCCTGCAGGGTTAACATCATCTATTCGAATAGCCGTGTCTGCGGAAAAGGACTTCTGGGTTGCTTATATCAGTTCATAGACAAGTGAAAGTGGATACTCTAAAATACGCAAGATAAGCGTGAGTGCTATGGATGGCGTTCTCGTAGGGAGACGGGAGCGGATCCATAGTGGTGTATTGATATGGTGAATATGTGGACTCGTGTGCGCCACCTCAAAAGAGTTACTTGCAGTCGTAGTTCAGGATAGCCACCGAGTCAAAGCTGGCTTGCTGCAGTTAAACCCCACCATCCCTTTGTTGATAATGATGCATATGTAGTTAGTTCTGATGTAAGTCTTGCTGGGTACATTTGTACTCACGTTTGCCTATTTTATGTTTTTGCAGAGAGACTTCGGTCTCACTAGTAGTTCCGCTGGACTTCGACGTTTAGCTTGTTACCTCAGCTACGATCTTGTGCCCTCGGCAGGATCTGATAGATAGTCAGGCTTCTCAGCCCTTTTTCATTTATAGATGTCTGTACTCAGACATGATAGCTTCCGCTTGTGCTTTGACTTGTATGCTCTGATTGTTGGGTCATGAGACCCATGTTTGTAATATCTCGCTCCTCGGAGCCTATTGATAAATACTTGAGTTGTAGAGTCATGTTGTGATGCCATGTTGTATTTGCACATATCGAGCATATTGTGTGTATGTTATTGAAATGCTTGGTATGTGTGGGATCTGACCATCTAGTTGTTTATCTTTAGTAGCCTCTCTTACCGGGAAATGTCTCCTAGTGTTTCCACCGAGCCATGGTAGCTTGCTACTGCTCCGGAACACTTAGGCTGGCCGGCATGTGTCCTTCTTCGTTCCTGTGTCTGTCCCTTCGGGGAAATGTCATGCGATGAATACCGGAGTCCTGTTAGCCCGCTACAGCCCGGTTCATCGGAGTCCTGCTAGCCCAGTGCTACAGCCTGGATTCACTCGCTGATGACCGACACGTTCGATGCTGGGTCATGGATGCCTGTCCCTGTAAGTCTGTGCCACTTTGGGTTTACGACTAGCCATGTCAGCCCGGGCTCCTTATCATATGGATGCTAGCGACACTGTCATATACGTGTGCCAAAAGGCGCAAACGGTCCCGGGCAAAGGTAAGACGACACCCGTGGGAATACCGTGCGTGAGGCCGCAAAGTGATATGAGGTGTTACATGCTAGATCTATGTGGCATCGAGTCGGGGTCCTGACAGCGTTGGTATCAGAGCTTGACTGCCTGTAGGTTCTCCAAGCCAAACTGGTCGAAGTTGAGTCTAGAAATTCTGTAGTTATATAAGGGAATTGATTGTGGGATGGAACGTAAGGCTCTTTTTACTCCTTATACCTCATGCCCTTCTGATCTGAGTCATCTTATCTTTCCTACGGGGATTAAGAACTAGGCTATCTCTTCTTTCTATCAGGATCACGTGTTTCTAATCCGTAGACTTATAGATTGTTGGACTTAAGTCTCGTTTCAGTTCCTATTACTTCCGTATGTTAACTGTTGATCTCGAAACCTTGATATTGTGCTTCTAAGTGGTTATGCCACCATTTTGTGAATGTCTCAAATCTTTTCTAAGCATTTACAGTCGTTATGCTCTCCGAGTCATCCCAGGTTTCTAAACAATCTGATGCATTTGCAAATTCCTTCCTCCCGTTTCGATGTTCCTTTGGGCCAGATTAACCACACTAATCGGTGAGTTGAGGTACTTTATTGCCTTGACATATATGTTGGAGCTGGTATTATGACCCTAGGTGTCTTAGGGGATCATCTAGTAATTTAGCCATGATTTGTGTTCCCAGTGTGATGATTCTGGCCATCATTCTCGAAAGCATCCCGTGATGCTACTTAGTAATAGGTATTCTGTTCCTGGGTTCTTGAACCCGAGATTCACTCTACCTACTTCATGTTGATAGTAATTGCTAGTGCCTTTAGGATATTAGTAACCTTTGCGATAGTCCTTGAAGTCCGTGGTATCTTCTTCCAAATACCATGAACTACTTATGGCAGAAGTTCCTCGTTGAACTGAAATATCACAACAGGATTATTCTTGATGAGTTCTCCATTTTATATTGTGGCTCTGCCAGTTCTACCTTTCTGCATGGGTTATTCGGAAGAAATATGTTGAACTTCGTTCGACATGCTAAACCATGCATCCACAACTCAGAAAATCGTATGTTCCTTTGAGTTGTCCCTCTTTAGTTGTCTTCTGACCCTCGTCTATCAATTGATAGTTAAGATTATGTGTGCATTCGTTCATCGATGCCTATTACTCTTGTGGTCTGTCAAGCCATTCTATTCCGGAATGACTAGGAGAAACAAACTCCAGTACCTCATCCATATCTAGGATTGGGTCAAAGCAATTGTGCTCCGCAGATCAAAATGCCAGCCCAACTTTTGATTCTGTTCTACCTTGGAGTATTACCATCTTTATATCGGGATTGTTATGGGAATTGCACACCATCCTATGAACTCCTGATACAGTGATACTCTCTCCATCATTATTCATTTCTCGGTTCCCATGTTATTATAACCGGAACGCCGACAAGTGAATCGTGATGTGTGAAATCAATACTCATAGCAACCTTGTTGCTTGGTAGTTAAATGGACAATATTCTCATTCTTAGCATGTTGGTTATTGAATCACCATTCTAAGATAGCTTGTGCTACCTAGTCCTTATTTCCTGGTGCACTCTTTGATTGATGAGTTAGGATTTTGTCAAGTCCTCGCTCATTTGATCATATCAGCTTGCCCTGAAAGGCAAGATTGTTCTCGAGCTTAGTAACATACCGGTGGTTCGTGACTTTCCAAATATCTTCTTGGAAGCGTTACCGGGTTATTTCCTGACTATTATGTTGGGCTCAGGATCAAGTTGGTTTCTTGTGAATCACCCTTTCTCCAAGAATCTGTGTTGGATATCCCGGAGCTAGTTGGTTAAGCTAGACAACAACTTGGAGAGTTGGAAGATAAAAGCTTGCCTGACTTAGTTCGTTCCAAAGGGATATTCTGGTGTAGTGTGTGTTGAAGAAAGATGATATCTTCATCGATTGGTCCCTGTGATCAGTTGCTGGACCTATTGTCTTATCAAACCTTGATTGAGTATGGGCTATCGTCAAATCAAATCAGAACCAACGATATTCGTAATGTTGTCTTACTCGTGGTTGATCCCTCGAGCATACACCATTATATCTTTTGGGTCTGACCAATGCTATCACTTGTTCACTTAACTATGGAATTCCTTTTAAAAGGAAACCCAGATGAATTGTTGTTGTGCCCATTGACAACATCCTTGTCTTCTCCATAATTTTGCTGAACATTAAGCTAGTGTTGGAAACTTTTGAAAGCATTTGTTCATGCTAGCTCATGAAGCATATGTTCGGATGTAAGAAGTGACTTCCTCTAGTTCATGTGCATTTGATGCAAGTTGCCGCCGTGGATTCGAGAAAGTCAATGTTGGTTCCTTTGGAATCATTCCAAATCAGTCATGCACACGTGCGAAGAATTCTGTGGTTTGAAGACTTGCAACCTTCAATCTATATGTATCCCTAGCACACCAAGCCACTCATTGATTTGTTCAAGGAGAAGGAGTTTCTTCATAAGAGCTAATCCGGAATTATGAAAGAACTTTGATATCCTCGCTGATGGTTCCCAACCAGAACTCGGTAGTGTTTTATTGTGAGACTACCATGTGGGCATGCTTGTCTGGGACAACGTGTTCACATGTTTATAGCAGAACCAGCTCATGTTTTGGAGCTTGCTATCGTAGTTCATCTCCCGAGAATCCCGCAACGTCATCTCGTCGATTTGTGTTGCAAACTTTCATTTTTCTTCCTAGACTCGATGAGTCTGGAATATCCTGACACCAACCAGATCTGAATCTCAGGCAGATATGATGGTTGGAACATTTCCCCAAGAACTATAATATTGGTTCCTCGATAACTGGTAAAGTGGATGTCGTGGCCAGCACCACCCAGCCGAAAGACCTATTATTGTAGTATCTTGATTGAAGAAGTTGGCCACCTCCCCATAAGGATTTCGTAGGATTTACCTCCGTAACTGTTCCTTATGGATTCTATTGCTCCCGAAGTCCGACCTTTTACTTGATGTTCTAGATATCAAACCATATCTATGAATGGGTTACACTAGCACATCAAGGAGAACATTAGAAGCGGAGTGCTAAATGTCTCTCGGTCGATCATCCAGATTTCGTCCCCCTGGCCTCGCTAAGGTGAAATCTGAGAAAGTGTTATCCTCCTTTGCATCTGCATCGTCCATCGCTATTCATCATGGTAGTATGTTGTCTTGTCAGCACCCTTGACACAGATGTTGATAAAACCTTGATGATTGTGGAAATGCTCAAGTTCTTGAGAGCACGCACAAGCGCTACGTGTTATCATCGGCTCTAACTGGGATTCCTCTCAGTTTCCTCGGCAATGCTATGACCTTTCAAACAGTGAATAACTCTCTATTGCTGAGCCTCTCCCCGGTTACTAGAATCATTCCCAGCATTTTCATTTTGTTCCCAGCTTGCACCGCCAATGGGCCATTCTACCATGGGTCTCTTCCATTTCCGGTGATAAGCAAATTCATCCATTACGTTGTCTTCAACAAGGTAATCCACATCATCCAAGTCTGGATATGCCATTCTACCGACCCCCTCCAAACGATCGCTCAAAAATTGCCTTAGGCTGGTTTAAAGAGTTTCAATGATTTCTGAATCAAAGGTAATTCTTTTTGCCACTTAAGGGGATATATCTACGAGTCACCATCCCTAAGGTGCCTCGCTGTGGTATCATGGAAACTCAACTCCTTGCTACGTTGACAATCGTCTACCACCTTCTTAAGTGTGGAATTGTTGTCTACCTAGTGACCCTCGTCATCTGTCTCACTCCATCCCTCTAGATGTGTGTCTTGTGTCTCAGCTCGAGTGATGTTGCTATGTCCCATTCCGTGAGTTAATCCTGAGTTGTTCGTTCTTTGAGAAGATTAATTCTTCTAGAGTTTTCCTTCCCTCTTCTTGTCATGTTGGTTGGAGTTCCCAGAGCAAGACTTCGAGATAATAATGGTGAACGAATCAACGTCCATTTGAAGTGCAACTGGATCGTGAAGATTGTGCTAGTTTGCGTTCCCCCTTCACCTTACCCTACGCTTGAATCTCGGGACGAGATTTTTGTTTAGTGGGGGTGAGTTGTCACAGCCCTAGAATTTGTTTGTCATTAGTTGCATGAAGGCATTCATGCATCATGTTTAAAATTCATGAAACTTGAAATGGGGATGACAAACCCTAGCACTAAATAAAATGAAATTAGGATCAAAATAAAAATATTTTCAATAAACCCAGAATGCCCTTTAGAAAAGTTCATTATTTTTGTTAAAGGTGAAAACTCCTGCCATCAATGATGCACATATTTCTAGGCCATTCTGGATTTTTGAATTAAATCCTATTGTATTTGACCTTGGGCATTTAAATACTATAAATAATTTAAATGTTCAAATAAATGTTGGAAATTGTTAAGGGTCACTAAAATAATTCAGGAAGCACCCATAATTGTTTCCAGGATTTTATAAAATGATTTGATATTTTAAATCAAATCAAAACAAACTACAGAAAATAGAAAACAGAATTAAATAGAAATAAGAGAGAGAGAGCAGAAGATCTTACCTGGCGCTCACCTGGTAGCCCACCTGGCCCAGCACGGCCCAGCCCATCTCCACTCTCCCCCTGTCGCCTTCCTCCTCGCGCCAGTAGGCACAGGCGCGTGGCCGACGCACGCCGGCGCACGCCCCGGCCACCTCCTGCTTGCCGCTCCACCTCGACACCCCGGACGCCTCCATGCGTGCCACGCCACCCCCCTGGAACTCCCTCACTCTCCCGAACTCTTCCCCCCCTCCTCTGCTTCCTCTCTCTCTCACTCGCCGAACGGAGCCACCGCCACCGACGAGCTCCCTCGCGGCCACCGCCACCCCCTAGCCTCGCCGATGCGCTCAAAGGCTCCGCCTCGACCCCCTCTTCCTCCCCACCGATCCACGGCCCTCCGGTAACCCTGCATCGCCGCCCACGCCGTCTTCCCCATCGCCGGCCGCCGAGGATCTTCACCGCCGATTCGCCGTCGTCTCCGCCTCCCCGAGCTCGTCATATACCTCATCCGAACCACCATGAGCTCCTGTACGTTTTGCCCCTAACCCCGTGGCTTGCCGCTCGCCGTAGCCGCCATTTCATAGATGCCCGTAGCACGCCACCGCCCGAGCTCGTCGTCGACGTAGCTCTGGTGACCATTTGGTCACCCCAGCGAGCCTAACGCGTTCGCAACATTCCGTAGAGCATTCCTAGCGCAAGCCCCCTCCCGTTTGCATGCCGCAGCAGCGAACCCGTTACCACCCGAACTCCGGCGCCGCCGCGAGCTCCGTTCCGACGAGCCCCGGCGTCCCCGCAGCCTCCCACCTACCCCATCAGATGCGGGAGAGCCCGGGCTACGCCCCGGTGCCCTCAGCACGCGAATCCTATGCCCCTAGCGCAAGTCCGGCGTGCCCCCGCCGTGCTCTGTGGTCACCGCCGGCCAAACTCCGGCGGGCCGATGTGGCCACTTAGTTAGGGGATAATCACCCTATGAGCCACTGCCATGTGGGCCCCTGCGCCTAATTAGGATTAGTATATTTTTCTGTTTAGTTTAGTCTAATTGCAGTGGCCCCACGCGTCAGTTTGACCGTGCTGACGTGGCCGTTGACTGGGCCCACCCGTCAGCGGCACTAACCAGCCCCAGTCACTGACCAGTGGACCCCACTGGTCAGGTTTGACCAGCAGCAGCGTCTGTTGACCTGCTGACATCATAGTGACGCAATGTTGACGCAATAAGTATTTTCTGGATTTATTATTATTCAGGAAATTCCAGAAAATTGTAAAAACTTCTAAAATTCATAGAAATTCAACCGTAACTCCAAATTAAATAATTTATATATGAAAAATTATCAGAAAAATTCAAGGAATCCATCTGTACCATTTTCATGCATGTTAGAACAACTTATAGCTGCTGTTTAGCACAAATGAATTAAATGGCATTTGAATAATCACATATGGAGTTTGAATTTGAATCTTGTATTCAAACCAACTTCATTTAAATCATAGCTAGGTGCATTAGCTCAAATCTCATCATATTGCCATGTCACATTCATGCATCATATTGTCGCATTGCATTGATTGTGTTCTTCCTTGTTTGCCGGTGTTGTTCTCCCTCGGTAGACGTGGTACCGACGATGTGATCGTTGACACTGATGAAGACTCAATGTTATCTTCAGAAGTGCCAGGCAAGAAAAACCCCCTTGTTCATTCCGATACAATCCTACTCTCTCACTCCTGCTCTCTTTTACTGCACTAGGACAACAACGATTCATCTGTTACTTGCTGCGGTAGCTGAACCCCTTTATCCTTTGCATGACCTGTTATTGCCACAGTAAATAGATGAAACCCACTAGCATGAGTAGGAGTTGTTTGAGCCCTGTTGTGCCTACTCATTCATGCTTGTTTGTCATGCCTGCTACTGCTTAGAGTTGTGTCAGGTCTGATTCATCCGGGATGGATCAGAGGTGTGTGAACATGTCCTACTGTGTGTGAGCTAAGTGTGTGAACACGATTTGGTAAAAGGTGTCGGTGAGAGGCCATGTAGGAGTACATGGTGGGTTGTCTCATTGAAGCCGTCCTTAGGAACTGAGTTCTGTGTTTGTGATCCATGATTCAGCTACTACCATACATTGGGCCCTGAAATATGACCCCGCTCGACTTCTTATTCACCCTTGTCCTCTGTCCAGGAGTTGCAAGTAGTTTCTGGTGTTTGTAGTATGCTGGAGGCCGTGGACAGTGCTGACCGTAGGGGTGGGCTGTGATGCGGTAGGCACGTGGCCGGGTATACCGGGCGCCTGTTTGGTGTCACGGAACCCTGTTCACATCGTTTGGGGCTGTGAGCGAAACTCCGGCCGGATCTCCTCATGGATGGAACCCGAATAGGCGATAAACCTGGACTAGAGACTTGAGTGTTTAGGTAGGTCGTGGTCTACACCCACGTCGGCTTTCGCTTGAAGTCTGCCGAGCACATGTCGTGTGCAGACGCTAAGTGGTGGAAACATGTATGAAGAAGTACACCCCTGCAGGGTTAACATCATCTATTCGAATAGCCGTGTCTGCGGAAAAGGACTTCTGGGTTGCTTATATCAGTTCATAGACAAGTGAAAGTGGATACTCTAAAATACGCAAGATAAGCGTGAGTGCTATGGATGGCGTTCTCGTAGGGAGACGGGAGCGGATCCATAGTGGTGTATTGATATGGTGAATATGTGGACTCGTGTGCGCCACCTCAAAAGAGTTACTTGCAGTCGTAGTTTAGGTTAGCCACCGAGTCAAAGTTGGCTTGCTGCAGTTAAACCCCACCATCCCTTTGTTGATAATGATGCATATGTAGTTAGTTCTGATGTAAGTCTTGTTGGGTACATTTGTACTCACGTTTGCCTATTTTATGTTTTGCAGAGAGACTTCGGTCTCGCTAGTAGTTCCACGTGGGCTTCGACGTTTAGCTTGATACCTCAGCTACGATCTTGTGCCCTCGGCAGGATCTGATAAATAGTCAGGCTTCTCAGCCCTTTTCATTTATAGATGTCTGTACTCAGACATGATAGCTTCCGCTTGTGCTTTGACTTGTATGCTCTGATTGTTGGGTCATGAGACCCCTATTTGTAATATCTCGCTCCTCGGAGCCTATTGATTAAATACTTGAGTTATAGAGTCATGTTGTGATGCCATGTTGTATTTGCACATATCGAGCATATTGTGTGTATGTTATTGAAATGCTTGGTATGTGTGGGATCGGACCATCTAGTTGTTTATCTTTAGTAGCCTCTCTTACGGGAAATGTCTCCTAGTGTTTCCACCGAGCCATGGTAGCTTGCTACTGCTCCGGAACACTTAGGCTGGCCGGCATGTGTCCTTCTTCGTTCCTGTGTCTGTCCCTTCGGGGAAATGTCACGCGATGAATACCGGAGTCCTGTTAGCCCGCTACAGCCCGGTTCACCGGAGTCCTGCTAGCCCAGTGCTACAGCCTAGATTCACTCGCTGATGACCGACACGTTCGATGCTGGGTCATGGATGCCTGTCCCTGTAAGTCTGTGCCACTTTGGGTTTACGACTAGCCATGTCAGCCCGGGCTCCTTATCATATGGATGCTAGCGACACTGTCATATACGTGTGCCAAAAGGCGCAAACGGTCCCGGGCAAAGGTAAGGCGACACCCGTGGGAATACCGTGCGTGAGGCCGCAAAGTGATATGAGGTGTTACATGCTAGATCGATGTGGCATTGAGTCGGGGTCCTGACAGCGTTGGTATCAGAGCTTGACTGCCTGTAGGATTACCAAGCCAAACTGGTCGAAGTTGAGTCTAGAAATTCTTTAGTTATATAAGGGAATTGATTGTGGGATGGAACGTAAGGCTCTTTTTACTCCTTATACCTCATGCCCTTCTGATCTGAGTCATCTTATCTTTCCTACGGGGATTAAGAACTAGGCTATCTCTTCTTTCTATCAAGATCACGTGTTTCTAATCCGTAGACTTATAGATTGTTGGACTTAAGTCTCGTTTCAGTTCCTATTACTTCCGTATGTTAACTGTTGATCTCGAAACCTTGATATTGTGCTTCTAAGTGGTTATGCCACCATTTTGTGAATGTCTCAAATCTTTTTTGAGCATTTACAGCCGTTATGCTGTCCGAGTCATCCCAGGTTTCTAAACAATCTGATGCATTTGCAAATTCCTTCCTCCCGTTTCGATGTTCCTTTGGGCCAGATTAACCACACTAATCGGTGAGTTGAGGTACTTTATTGCCTTGACATATATGTTGGAGCTGGTATTATGACCCTAGGTGTCTTAGGGGATCATCTAGTAATTTAGCCATGATTTGTGTTCCCAGTGTGATGATTCTGGCCATCATTCTCGAAAGCATCCCGTGATGCTACTTAGTAATAGGTATTCTGTTCCTGGGTTCTTGAACCCGAGATTCAATCTACCTACTTCATGTTGATAGTAATTGCTAGTGCCTTTAGGATATTAGTAACCTTTGCGATAGTCCTTGAAGTCCGTGGTATCTTCTTCTTCCAAATACCATGAACTACTTATGGCAGAAGTTCCTCGTTGAACTGAAATATCACAACAGGATTATTCTTGATGAGTTCTCCATTTTATATTGTGGCTCTGCCAGTTCTACCTTTCTGCATGGGTTATCCGGAAGAAATATGTTGAACTTCGTTCGACATGCTAAACCATGCATCCACAACTCAGAAAATCTTATGTTCCTTTGAGTTGTCCCTCTTTAGTTGTCTTCTGACCCTCGTCTATCAATTGATAGTTAAGATTATGTGTGCATTCGTTCATCGATGCCTATTACTCTTGTGGTCTGTCAAGCCATTCTATTCCGGAATGACTAGGAGAAACAAACTCCAGTACCTCATCCATATCTAGGATTGGGTCAAAGCAATTGTCCTCCGCAGATCAAAATGCCAGCCCAGCTTTTGATTCTGTTCTACCTTGGAGTATTACCATCTTTATATCGGGATTGTTATGGGAATTGCACACCATCCTATGAACTCCTGATACAGTGATACTCTCTCCATCATTATTCATTTCTCTGTTCCCGTGTTATTATAACCGGAACGCCGACAAGTGAATCGTGATGTGTGAAATCAATACTCATAGCAACCTTGTTGCTTGGTAGTTAAATGGACAATATTCTCATTCTTAGCATGTTGGTTATTGAATCACCATTCTAAGATAGCTTGTGCTACCTAGTCCTTATTTCCTGGTGCACTCTTTGATTGATGAGTTAGGATTTTGTCAAGTCCTCGCTCATTTGATCATATCAGCTTGCCCTGAAAGGCAAGATTGTTCTCGAGCTTAGTAACATACCGGTGGTTCGTGACTTTCCAAATATCTTCTTGGAAGCGTTACCGGGTTATTTCCTGACTATTATGTTGGGCTCATGATCAAGTTGGTTTCTTGTGAATCACCCTTTCTCCAAGAATCTGTGTTGGATATCCCGGAGCTAGTTGGTTAAGCTAGACAACAACTTGGAGAGTTGGAAGATAAAAGCTTGCCTGACTTAGTTCGTTCCAAAGGGATATTCTGGTGTAGTGTGTGTTGAAGAAAGATGATATCTTCATCGATTGGTCCCTGTGATCAGTTGCTGGACCTATTGTCTTATCAACCCTTGATTGAGTATGGGCTATCGTCAAATCAAATCAGAACCAACGATATTCGTAATGTTGTCTTACTCGTGGTTGATCCCTCGAGCATACACCATTATATCTTTTGGGTCTGACCAATGCTATCACTTGTTCACTTAACTATGGAATTCCTTTTAAAAGGAAACCCAGATGAATTGTTGTTGTGCCCATTGACAACATCCTTGTCTTCTCCATAATTTTGCTGAACATTAAGCTAGTGTTGGAAACTTTTGAAAGCATTTGTTCATGCTAGCTCATGAAGCATATGTTCGGATGTAAGAAGTGACTTCCTCTAGTTCATGTGCATTTGATGCAAGTTGCCGCCGTGGATTCGAGAAAGTCAATGTTGCTTCCTTTGGAATCATTCCAAATCAGTCATGCACACGTGCGAAGAATTCTGTGGTTTGAAGACTTGCAACCTTCAATCTATATGTATCCCTAGCACACCAAGCCACTGATTGATTTGTTCAAGGAGAAGGAGTTTCTTCATAAGAGCTAATCCGGAATTATGAAAGAACTTTGATATCCTCGCTGATGGTTCCCAACCAGAACTCGGTAGTGTTTTATTGTGAGACTACCATGTGGGCATGCTTGTCTGGGACAACGTGTTCACATGTTTATAGCAGAACCAGCTCATGTTTTGGAGCTTGCTATCGTAGTTCATCTCCCGAGAATCCCGCAACGTCATCTCGTCGATTTGTGTTGCAAACTTTCATTTTTCTTCCTAGACTCGATGAGTCTGGAATATCCTGACACCAACCAGATCTGAATCTCAGGCAGATATGATGGTTGGAACATTTCCCCAAGAACTATAATATTGGTTCCTCGATAACTGGTAAAGTGGATGTCGTGGCCAGCACCACCCAGCCGAAAGACCTATTATTGTAGTATCTTGATTGAAGAAGTTGGCCACCTCCCCATAAGGATTTCGTAGGATTTACCTCCGTAACTGTTCCTTATGGATTCTATTGCTCCCGAAGTCCGACCTTTTACTTGATGTTCTAGATATCAAACCATATCTATGAATGGGTTACACTAGCACATCAAGGAGAACATTAGAAGCGGAGTGCTAAATGTCTCTCGGTCGATCATCCAGATTTCGTCCCCCTGGCCTCGCTAAGGTGAAATTTGAGAAAGTGTTATCCTCCTTTGCATCTGCATCGTCCATCGCTATTCATCATGGTAGTATGTTGTGTTGTCAGCACCCTTGACACGGATGTTGATAAAACCTTGATGATTGTGGAAATGCTCAAGTTCTTGAGAGCACGCATAAGCGCTACGTGTTATCATCGGCTCTAACTGGGATTCCTCTCAGTTTCCTCGGCAATGCTATGACCTTTCAAACAGTGAATAACTCTCTATTGCTGAGCCTCTCCCCAGTTACTAGAATCATTCCCAGCATTTGCATTTTGTTCCCAGCTTGCACCGCCAATGGGCCATTCTACCATGGGTCTCTTCCATTTCCGGTGATAAGCAAATTCATCCATTACGTTGTCTTCAACAAGGTAATCCACATCATCCAAGTCTGGATATGCCATTCTACCGACCCCCTCCAAACGATCGCTCGAAAATTGCCTTAGGCTGGTTTAAAGAGTTTCAATGATTTCTGAATCAAAGGTAATTCTTTTTGCCACTTAAGGGGATATATCTACGAGTCACCATCCCTAAGGTGCCTCGCTGTGGTATCATGGCAACTCAACTCCTTGCTACGTTGACAATCGTCTACCACCTTCTTAAGTGTGGAATTGTTGTCTACCTAGTGACCCTCGTCATCTGTCTCACTCCATCCCTCTAGATGTGTGTCTTGTGTCTCAGCTCGAGTGATGTTGCTATGTCTCATTCCGTGAGTTAATCCTGAGTTGTTCGTTCTTTGAGAAGATTAATTCTTCTAGAGTTTTCCTTCCCTCTTCTTGTCATGTTGGTTGGAGTTCCCAGAGCAAGACTTCGAGATAATAATGGTGAACGAATCAACGTCCATTTGAAGTGCAACTGGATCGTGAAGATTGTGCTAGTTTGCGTTCCCCCTTCACCTTACCCTACGCTTGAATCTCGGGACGAGATTTTTGTTTAGTGGGGCTGAGTTGTCACAGCCCTAGAATTTGTTTGTCATTAGTTGCATTAAGGCATTCATGCATCATGTTTAAAATTCATGAAACTTGAAATGGGGATGACAAACCCTAGCACTAAATAAAATGCAATTAGGATCAAAATAAAAATATTTTCAATAAACCCAGAATGCCCTTTAGAAAAGTTCATTATTTTTGTTAAAGGTGAAAACCCCTGCCATCAATGATGCACATATTTCTAGGCCATTCTGGATTTTTGAATTAAATCCTATTGTATTTGACCTTGGGCATTTAAATACTATAAATAATTTAAATGTTCAAATAAATGTTGGAAATTGTTAAGGGTCACTGAAATAATTCAGGAAGCACCCATAATTGTTTCCAGGATTTTATAAAATGATTTGATATTTTAAATCAAATCAAAACAAACTACAGAAAATAGAAAACAGAATTAAATAGAAATAAGAGAGAGAGAGCAGAAGATCTTACCTGGCGCTCACCTGGTAGCCCACCTGGCCCAGCACGGCCCAGCCCATCTCCACTCTCCCCCTGTCGCCTTCCTCCTCGCGCCTGTAGGCACAGGCGCGTGGCCGACGCACGCCGGCGCACGCCCCGGCCACCTCCTGCTTGCCGCTCCACCTCGACACCCCGGACGCCTCCATGCGTGCCACGCCACCCCCCTGGAACTCCCTCACTCTCCCGAACTCTTCCCCCCCTCCTCTGCTTCCTCTCTCTCTCACTCGCCGAATGGAGCCACCGCCACCGACGAGCTCCCTCGCGGCCACCGCCACCCCCTAGCCTCGCCGATGCGCTCAAAGGCTCCGCCTCGACCCCCTCTTCCTCCCCACCGATCCACGGCCCTCCGGTAACCCTGCATCGCCGCCCACACCGTCTTCCCCATCGCCGGCCGCCGAGGATCTTCACCGCCGATTCGCCGTCGTCTCCGCCTCCCCGAGCTCGTCATCTACCTCATCCGAACCACCGTGAGCTCCTGTACGTTTTGCCCCTAACCCCGTGGCTTGCCGCTCGCCGTAGCCGCCATTTCATAGATGCCCGTAGCACGCCACCGCCCGAGCTCGTCGTCGACGTAGCTCCGGTGACCATTTGGTCACCCCAGCGAGCCTAACGCGTTCGCAGCGTTCCGTAGAGCATTCCTAGCGCAAGCCCCCTCCCGTTTGCATGCCGCAGAAGCTAACCCGTTACCACCCGAACTCCGGCGCCGCCGCGAGCTCCGTTCCGACGAGCCCCGGCGTCCCCGCAGCCTCCCACCTACCCCATCAGATGCGGGAGAGCCCGGGCTACGCCCCGGTGCCCTCAGCGCGCGAATCCGATGCCCCTAGCGCAAGTCCGGCGTGCCCCCGCCGTGCTCTGTGGTCATCGCCGGCCAAACTCCGGCGGGCCGATGTGGCCACTTAGTTAGGGGCTAATCACCCTATGAGCCACTGCCATGTGGGCCCCTGCGCCTAATTAGGATTAGTATATTTTTCTGTTTAGTTTAGTCTAAGTGCAGTGGCCCCACGCGTCAGTTTGACCGTGCTGACGTGGCCGTTGACTGGGCCCACCCGTCAGCGGCACTAACCAGCCCCAGTCACTGACCAGTGGACCCCACTGGTCAGGTTTGACCAGCAGCAGCGTCTGTTGACCTGCTGACGTCATAGTGACGCAATGCTGACGCAATAAGTATTTTTTGGATTTATTATTATTCAGGAAATTCCAGAAAATTGTAAAAACTTCTAAAATTCATAGAAATTCAACTGTAACTCCAAATTAAATAATTTATATATGAAAAATTATTAGAAAAATTCAAGGAATCCATCTGTACCATTTTCATGCATGTTAGAACAACTTATAGCTGCTGTTTAGCAAAAATAAATTAAATGGCATTTGAATAATCACATATGGAGTTTGAATTTGAATCTTGTATTCAAACCAACTTCATTTAAATCATAGCTAGGTGCATTAGCTCAAATCACATCATATTGCCATGTCACATTCATGCATCATATTGTCGCATTGCATTGATTGTGTTCTTCCTTGTTTGCCGGTGTTGTTCTCCCTCGATAGACGTGGTACCGACGATGTGATCGTTGACACTGATGAAGACTCAATGTTATCTTCAGAAGTGCCAGGCAAGCAAAACCCCCTTGTTCATTCTGATACAATCCTACTCTCTCGCTCCTGCTCTCTTTTACTACATTAGGACAACAACGATTCATCTGTTACTTGCTGCGGTAGCTGAACCCCTTTATCCTTTGCATGACCTGTCATTGCCACAGTAAATAGATGAAACCCACTAGCATGAGTAGGAGTTGTTTGAGCCCTGTTGTGCCTACTCATTCATGCTTGTTTGTCATGCCTGCTACTGCTTAGAGTTGTGTCAGGTCTGATTCATCCGGGATGGATCAGAGGTGTGTGAACATGTCCTACTGTGTGTGAGCTAAGTGTGTGAACACGCTTTGGTAAAAGGTGTCGGTGAGAGGCCATGTAGGAGTACATGGTGGGTTGTCTCATTGAAGCCGTCCTTAGGAACTGAGTTCTGTGTTTGTGATCCATGATTCAGCTACTACCATACATTGGGCCCTGAAATATGACCCCGCTCGACTTCTTATTCACCCTTGTCCTTTGTCCAGGAGTTGCAAGTAGTTTCTGGTGTTTGTAGTATGCTGGAGGCCATGGACAGCGCTGAATGTAGGGGTGGGCTGTGATGCGGTAGGCACGTGGCCGGGTATACCGGGCGCTCGTTTGGTGTCACGGAACCCTGTTCACATCGTTTGGGGCTGTGAGCGAAACTCCGGCCGGATCTCCTCATGGATGGAACCCGAATAGGCGATAAACCTGGACTAGAGACTTGAGTGTTTAGGTAGGTCATGGTCTACACCCACGTCGGCTTTCGCTTGAAGTCTGCCGAGCACATGTCGTGTGCAGACGCTAAGTGGTGGAAACATGTATGAAGAAGTACACCCTTGCAGGGTTAACATCATCTATTCGAATAGCCGTGTCCGCGGAAAAGGACTTCTGGGTTGCTTATATCAGTTCATAGACAAGTGAAAGTGGATACTCTAAAATACGCAAGATAAGCGTGAGTGCTATGGATGGCGTTCTCGTAGGGAGACGGGAGCGGATCCATAGTGGTGTATTGATATGGTGAATATGTGGACTTGTGTGCGCCACCTCAAAAGAGTTACTTGCAGTCGTAGTTTAGGTAAGCCACCGAGTCAAAGCTGGCTTGCTGCAGTTAAACCCCACCATCCCTTTGTTGATAATGATGCATATGTAGTTAGTTCTGATGTAAGTCTTGCTGGGTACATTTGTACTCACGTTTGCCTATTTTATGTTTTGCAGAGAGACTTCGGTCTCGCTAGTAGTTCCACGTGGGCTTCGACGTTTAGCTTGATACCTCAGCTACGATCTTGTGCCCTCGGCAGGATCTGATAAATAGTCAGGCTTCTCAGCCCTTTTCATTTATAGATGTCTGTACTCAGACATGATAGCTTCCGCTTGTGCTTTGACTTGTATGCTCTGATTGTTTGGTCATGAGACCCCTGTTTGTAATATCTCGCTCCTCGGAGCTATTGATTAAATACTTGAGTTATAGAGTCATGTTGTGATGCCATGTTGTATTGGCACATATCGAGCATATTGTGTGTATGTTATTGAAATGCTTGGTATGTGTGGGATCTGACCATCTAGTTGTTTATCTTTAGTAGCCTCTCTTACGGGGAAATGTCTCCTAGTGTTTCCACCGAGCCATGGTAGCTTGCTACTGCTCCGGAACACTTAGGCTGGCCGGCATGTGTCCTTCTTCGTTCCTGTGTCTGTCCCTACGGGGAAATGTCACGCGATGAATACCGGAGTCCTGTTAGCCCGCTACAGCCCGGTTCACCGGAGTCCTGCTAGCCCAGTGCTACAACCTGGATTCACTCGCTGATGACCGACACGTTCGATGCTGGGTCATGGATGCCTGTCCCTGTAAGTCTGTGCCACTTTGGGTTTACGACTAGCCATGTCAGCCCGGGCTCCTTATGATATGGATGCTAGCGACACTGTCATATACGTGTGCCAAAAGGCGCAAACGGTCCCGGGGAAAGGTAAGACGACACCCGTGGGAATACCGTGCGTGAGGCCGCAAAGTGATATGAGGTGTTACATGCTAGATCTATGTGGCATCGAGTCGGGGTCCTGACAAATAATCCACTGCTACTGCTGTTGCAATATCTTCAACTGTTGACGTGGTAACTAACCCCTCTCCTGAGGATACCACTGCTATTGCTGATGAGAATGCTAGGTTGAAGACATTGCTTGAAACAGGGATGTACAAAAGTCTGAAAGGGCATCAGACACTATGTGATGTCCTTAAGAAGCAGATTCTGAACCGAAACCCTAGGAAAGAGGGTGTTGGGTTCATGAGGAAAATTAATGCAGATGGCTCTTACTGGAAACCTGAGTAGTACCCCAAAACCACATGGGTTGCTACAAAGGAATCCTCAGCAGATCCATCCAATCTATCTGGCTTCACTTGTGCTAACCCCATTATCATTGATGAATCCTTTGATGCAAACTACAAACTGTTTAAGAGTCAGAATGGTGAAGTATTTGCCAGGTACATTGGTACTAACTGCAGGAATGGACCGCCTTTGAAGAAGATCTGGGTTCCGAAAAAGTGTCTGGAAAATCTTCCTGTGAATGTCTTCATGACACCTCACTTGAAGAAGACAAACCTCAGACCAAAGGCTTCATATGGTCCAAAGGCTTCATACAGACAGAGGACTCACCAGAGTCGCACTAACGCAAATGTTTTGCAGGGAAACCATAATCAGGCATATGAAAATGAGATCGGTTCATCAAACCGCCATGTTCATATGAATAAGAACTATTTTGCCTATTCTTATGATTACTATTGTCCCCCTGCTAGACTGTTTGCTAGGGCTCCAAAGCCAAAGTTCTCAGATATTGCACTTAGACTTATTGCTTCTAAGCCACCCTTGAAGATGTGGGTGGTTAAGAAAGCTTAACTCTATTTTGCAGGGAAAGGTCTCCAGCAGAAAAACAAAATCTTCTGATGCTATTGCTGGGGACCTTAAAAATCTTGTAGGGCGCAAGATAAAATGCCCGAATGGCATCATTATGTACTTCGCTCTTGAATCGCTTGCTACTCTCCCTAGCAGTCCTAATCTGGATCTGAGTTTTCATAACCCACTGGTTCGTCAAATGTTTATGCTTCACAATTCTCTTCGTGAAGCCTATCCCCCTAACTGCACTGTAGGGTATGACACCAGCGACTTCAAAGTCTTCAGAATGGATTATTGACAGTGGGTGTACAAATCACATGACTGGCAGAAGAAGCCTTCTTATGGACTCAACTTTACGTCCATCCGACAAGAGCCACATCACATTTGCTGACACTGGTAAAAGTAAGGTATTGGGTCTAGGTAGAGTTGCAATCTCAAAGGATCAACACATGGATAAAGTCATGCTTGTTGAATCCCTTGGCTTCAACTTAATGTCTGTCTCAATGCTTTGCGATTTGAATATGATTGTAATGTTTGGAAAATATCGCTGCCTGGTGCTAATGGAATCTGACAAATCTCTAGTGTTTGAAGGGTATCGAAAAGGTGATTTGTACGTGGTAGATTTCTGAGCAGGACCACAACTTGCAGTATGTCTTCTTGCAAAAGTTTCAGAATGCTGGCTTTGGCATCGAAGGCTTGGGCATGCTGGCATGAGGAACCTCCACACCCTTGCGAAGAAAAAGCACGTCATAGGCATCGAGGGCGTCAAGTTCAAGAAAGATCATTTATGCGGTGCCTGTGAAGCGGGGAAAATGACAAGGGCAAAACATCCTTCGAAGACAATCATGACTACTACACAACCCTTCGAACTGCTTCACATGGATCTCTTCGGTCCCACTCACTACTCAACTTTTACTACCTCTGCTTGCCTCTATGGCTTCGTCATTGTTGATGATTACTCTAGATATACTTGGGTACACATAATCCTTTACAAGACTGAAGTGCAGGATGTCTTCAGACGCTTTGCCAATCGAGCCATGAACAATTTTGGCGCCAAGATAAAGCACATCAGAAGTGACAATGGCACTGAATTCAAGAGCACTGGCCTTGATACATATCTGGATACCTTGGGTATCACACATGAATTCTCAGCTCCATACACGCCACAGCAGAATGGCATCGTCGAACGCAAGAACAGAACACTCATTGAGATGTCCAGAACAATGCTAGATGAATACAAGACTCCAAGAAAATTCTGGACTGAAGCCATTGATACTGCATGCCATACAATCAATCGTGTTTATCTTCACAAGCTTCTGAACAAGACATCTTATGAACTCCTAACTGGCAAGAAGCCAAATGTCAGTTACTTCAGAGTATTTGGCGCAAAATGCTGGATCAAGGACCCACACCACACCTCAAAGTTTGCACCAAAAGCACATGAGGGATTCATGCTTGGATATGGAAAGGATTCGCACTCCTACAGAGTCTTCAATCTCTTCCACTACAAAGTGGTTGAAACAGTGGATGTGCGGTTTGATGGAACAAATGGTTCACAAAGAGAGCAACTACCAAATGTGCTAGATGAAGTCCCAGCTAGTGAATCAATCAAGCTTATGGGAACTGGAGAGATTATGCCTTCTGAAGCTCATCCTGAAGAAGAACTCATCATCTCAGCACCTGATCAACATGAAGACAATGCTCAGCATGAAGACATTCCTCCAAACAACAACGCAGATTAGCAAGAGCAAAGTCTTCGCCCTATACATCCTCGTGTTGCAAATGAAGTGCAGATTGACAGAATACTTGACAGCATCAATGCACCTGGTCCACTCACTCGTTCAAGGGCAACTCAGCTAGCAAACTTTTGTGGGCATTTCGCATTCGTCTCAATATCAGAACCCAAGAGAGTTGAAGAAGCCTTCATGGAACCTGAATGGATTCAATCTATGCAAGAAGAGCTTCAACAGTTTGAGCTGAATAATGTATGTGAACTGGTTAAGCGTCCTGATCCATGGAAGCACAACATAATAGGCACCAAATGGATATTCCGCAACAAGCAAGATGAGCGTGGTCAAGTTGTCAGAAACAAAGCTCGTCTCGTTGCTCAAGGATATACTCAAGTGGAGAGCATTGACTTCGATGAAACATTTGCTCCTGTGGCTAGGCTTGAAGCCATACGCATATTGCTGGCCTATGCAAATCATCATAACATACTTCTATATCAAATGGATGTGAAAAGTGCCTTTCTCAATGGCAAGATTGAAGAAGAAGTGTATGTTGCACAACCACCTGGCTTTGAAAACCCAAAACATCCTGATATGGTATACAAGCTCAACAAGGCACTGTATGGCCTCAAACAAGCCCCTAGGGCCTGGTATGATACACTCAAGTACTTTCTGAAGAGCAAAGGCTTCATACCTGGTTCCCTGGATCCCACTCTTTTCACGAAGATATATGATGGTGAACTGTTTGTGTGCCAAATATATGTGGATGACATTATCTTCGGCTGCACCAATCAGAAGTATAGTGAAGAGTTTGGATATATGATGCAAGAGCAATATCAGATGTCCATGATGGGGGATCTGAAGTTCTTCCTCGGTCTTCAAATACGGCAACAACGCAACGGAATCTTCATATCTCAAGAGAAATATCTTAAAGAGTGCCTGAAGAAGTTCGGTATGCAAGATTGCAAAGGCTTCACAACACCAATGCCAGCCAAACATCATCTAGGTCCTGACGACAATGGTAAAGAGTTCGATCAAAAGGTATACCGCTCCATGATTGGGTCTTTGCTTTATTTATGTGCATCTAGGCTAGATATCATGCTTAGCGTTTGCATGTGTGCTCGATTTCAAGCGGCACCAAAGGAGTCGCATCACTTAGCTGTGAAGCGAATTCTTCGATATTTGGCTCACACCCCAACTCTAGGATTATGGTATCCAAAGGGCTCAGAGTTCGATTTGGTTGGATTTTCGGATGCTGATTATGCTGGTGACAAAGTTGATCGCAAATCTACATCAGGCACATGTCATTTTCTAGGACGATCACTTGTATGTTGGTCTTCAAAGAAGCAGAACTGTGTATCTCTCTCCACTGCTGAATCTGAATACATTGCTGCTGGATCTTGCTGCGCTCAGCTTCTGTGGATGAAGCAAACACTCAAGGATTATGGCATTCATCTGAAACAAGTGCCACTTTACTGCGACAACGAAAGCGCCATCAAGATTGCCAACAACCCAGTTCAGCACTTGAAGACAAAGCACATTGAAATTCGTCATCACTTTCTCAGAGATCACGTTGTGAAGGAAGACATTGATATCATACACGTCAGCACTGAAGAGCAATTGGCAGATATCTTCACCAAGCCCTTGGATGAGAAGAGATTTTGCAAGTTACGGTGTGAGCTAAATATCTTGGAATCCTCAAATGTCCTGTGACCAGGCACACATCCTAACACTTATGCATATTGATGACTTAGATCTGCAACACACGAAGTAAAGTATATCTTCAATCAATGAAGACATACATTCTAAGTGTGAATACATTAATGTGGAATTTGACTTCGGAGCGCCACGGTAATTGCGCGCCGCGTCTGGGTCTAATACTTCCTATACGGTGGGTAACATGTCACGACCGGTTTTCCGGGTAATAAATTTCCAGAAAAGACCGTCGTGCTCATCAGCCCCAGGATTAGTGTTAGCTGATGAGGCTCCAACTTGATACAGAAACTCCAAGCAAAATACAAAATATGCAGTGCAAGACTATTCTGGCCTGTGAGTACAACAAATGGTTTCTAGTGGTTGATGGCGGAAGCGGTTTGTGGATCATCAGTGTCTATGGGACTCCAATTCCCACAGGAACAGCTGACCAGGTTAACTCCTATCTTCGTGAGGCTGCAATCTCCATTGTGTGGGTTTCGGGGCTGGCATCGGGTCGCTCCTCTCCGTGCAAGAAAATCTGGCCAAGACAATAGCCAGGGACAAGCCAGTGAGTACTTTGAATGTACTCGCAAACATTATGAACACAGGTATAATATAACAATGATGTGCTGAAAATATTTTATGCTCATGACGTTAGTCACAAAAGATAAATGGAACTCTGATGCGTGCAAGCAAGTTATTTATAAAAATGCAATAACATGGTAGTATTAAAATTTATGAAAACAAATAACAAGCAATGCCACAGTCGAGCGTCTTAGCGACACCACATAAAGGGCTTTAAAAGAAATGCCACAGTCGGGCATCTGAGAGACACCACATAAAGGGCTTTAAAAGAAATGCCACAGTCGGGCGTCTGAGCGACACCACATAAAGGGCTTTAAAAGAAACAATCATAGTGAATATCCCGGAGGTAGAACCATCCCAGAGATACTTGATAATAACAATAATATCACGGGTTAGTCAACAATAATAATAATCATAATTATCACAAGTCACAGGTAGTAGTTCCAGTTCTGGTTAACAGTTTCACCTCCGAAGACCGACACTAGACCGACACTTGACCCGTCCCAGACTGTAATCCTTAACCATGGACACGGCTATTCGAATAGGTTTAATCTCTGCAGAGGGTGTACTCTTTACCCATGAGTAACGGATTTCTTTAGTCCATCAGGACTAATTCCGTCTATGGTCTTTTTGTTGAAAACACACCTAACTTGCACACACCAGCTTATCTCACACATGTATGGAATCACCCACGACACCTGTTAAGCAAACTCTAAGTGGGGAGGCTACAACCTCGCGTAGCATGGGATCAAATTTATATCGCGTGCTCTAAGGGGTGGCCTCCCATCTCGGTCCCAACCGGAAACACCCATGCCCCCGGACCAGGTGGCCTGCCTACCAGCTACAACCGGTATCTTCCACCATGGCCTCTCTGTACGGTGTGTGCTAGAAAGAGGTTGACAACTTACTGAACCGTACTCTACTTGCTGTAGAGACGAGTGGTAGTACGAAACAAGTATGGGGGTTACTGGCACAAGACTCGATCTACGGTCGACTCAGGAGGTTTAAGTATTCCCTGCATGATTAGCATGACGAATATATTTCAACCAACAGAGTCACCGCTCATATCACCTTGCCATGCCATACCAGACATAACCGTCCCGACGGAGACCGGCGACAAACTCATGCCTACCCAAGGCAGAGGTTTTCCCGGGTTCCTGCCGGTATGCATGCAAGGCACATGAGGGTGATTATCATCACAAGTGTGTCCATTTCCAACAGCATGGAAATCAATAACATACACCCATGCATATGATCATATCACATGAAATAACAAGTTTCTCCAAAGTGAGGTGATGTTATGAACATGTCATCGAACACACTAAAATATTATGCCAGGGTTCAGAATGCTTGCCTTCAATGTGTGGAAAGGCAGGGTGCACTCCAAAACTTGAAACATTTCTCCTCTCTTCAAAAATCCTATTTTAGCAATATAAAAGAATTAACACACAAAATAAAAACGGCACCAAAAGTTGTTCTGAATTTTTTTTCAAATAAATCTTAAAATAAACTAGGTGAAATTTGAGAGAGGTAGGAAAAAGAATCAATTCATTTGGAGTTATATTTAAAAAGTTATAGCCAGTCAAAGCTGTGGTCAAAATCTGTTTTTAATAAAATCAGAAAAAAGGAAAACGTTTCAGAGGGGAATACGCTTTCGGAGCGGGGAAAACGTACTGGGGGGATTACGCCTTCACTTAATCCCACGTGGACAGGCACGGGGTCGCTGACAGTGGGTCCAGAGGCCCCACTGGTCAGGTTTGACCAGTCTATCCCTCCCTCCTCTTCCTCTGCCCGAACGGAGGCGAGGCAACGGCGATCGTCGCTGGCGAACGGCGGCTCCCCACGGGGCTCAGAGAGCGGGGATGGATCCGCCACTCCAGGGCGGTCCTCCCGGTGGTCGCCAGGTAGGTGGGGACGGAGGGAGCTGCCGGCGGCGAGCTTCTCGGCGGAGGTGGCCTCGGGAGCAAAGTGTGTTTGGGGATACTGGGGTTCCCGATCAAAATTGAGTAGGGGGGCGGGTTCACGGGAGGATGAGGAGGTTCCTGGCGAAGAGAACGGGGAGGGGGAGGTACTGGAGGTGCCGGATTGGCCGGGGCGGTGGCGGCGGCAGGAGTTGCCGGAGATGAGGAAGGAGGCCTCCCCGGGTCGAATGCGAGCTAGGGGAGTGCCATTGGGGTGGCCTGAGGTTGCCTGCGTGCTCGGGGAAGCTCGGGGGCCTCCTTTTATAGCTCGTCGAGGTCGGTTCCGCGGCGGCTGCGGATAAGGTGGCCGGCGACCGCCATTCTGTAGCTAGGGCGTCGTGGCGACGACGAGCGCTAGCGGACACACTCGCGGATGAGCACGCGCTGTTCCAGGGGCCAGGTGGCGAGCGGGAGAGGCTTGGGCGGCGCTGAACGGAGCAGGGGCTGTCGGCGGCCGTGGCGGCTAGCTCTTGGCCTGCCGGGGCGTGGCGAGGGGCGGCTTGGCGTGTTGCGGTGAGAAGGGGAGCGCGTGGCGTGGTGCTGCAGAGCGGGCCAAAACCGTGGGGGCCAGCGTGTCGGCTCGGCGCACGTGCGTGCCAAACGCACGCTCTGCTCGCGCCCTGGGCATGCACGGGATGTGCTCGACGTAATGCCAGAGCATGCTACAGAGCTTGGGTGAGGCTGGCATTTAGCAGATCTAGGTTAGGAGCAACTGGGAGTCTAGTGGACATGCTAGTTTGATCAGAGGTGCAAGCTCACAGTGCAATGCCAAAACTCATGTCAAAACTGGTCATGCCTACAGGGTGCTCGATAGAATGCCACATGCACCTAGGCATCTCTTGGGGTAGCCAAAACTTCCAGGTTGGGGTCTCTTTAGATGCAAGAGAGAGTGGTGAGGTTAGTTTGCCAAAAGGGGAAACTTGCTAGTGCAAGTTTTGCAAAACTATATTTCTGGACAGGAAATAAATGACATTATTTCATGAACCAAAAATGATCCAAAGGGTGCATGCTCCTGGACTTAAGGGTTTGGTAGGGCTGTCTACAATTAGGAGAAAACACAAGATCTTTGGAGCAAAATTAAATAGGGTTGCAGTAGAAATCACAAGGCTGGACCAGAATGAAAAAGAGGTTGATTCACTCAATATTTTCAAAGAACGGCACTAGGTTTTTGCATAAAGTTGAATCATATGCTACTACCAATATCCCATAATTTTGATGGAGACTAGAAAGAATTATTTAAAAGGGTTGTAGTGCAAAATGCACTCTGGACCAGAGAAGGAAAAATTGATGTAGAGCTCAAATTATTACATAAGTAAAAGATATTTTTGTATAAAAGTGATTTAAAAACATCACATGACATCTCCAATTTTTGGTTAGAATTTTAGGTGAATTTATCCAAAGGTTATAGTTCAAATATGGCCATTTAACCTTGAAAAACCATTTTCAAGAAAGTAAAGATCAAGCAACTTAATTATTTAATTAGTTATATTAAATAAGGGAAAGTTTCTCTTGAGAGATTAAATATGTCCAATGACATATTTGAAAAGTTTTCTCTTTGGGAAAAACTCATCATAACAGGGAAGGAAATGATTTAAAAATCAAAATGGAGCTCAGAAATTCAAAGTTTTAATTCCTGGCACAAATTTTAATTCATTAAAACAAGGCCAAATTTTTGGGGTGTCACAATACTACCCCCCTTAAGAAAAATCTCGTCCTCGAGATTTGTTAGAAGCTGTGTTAAGAAAAAATTACGCAATAAATATGTGGCTTTAGTGAGAGGGCAATAAGTGGTGAAAAATCACAGTGTGAAAACTGGTGCTGCGTGGAAAAGTCTACGGTTCGGGACAAAAACGTGAGATTTCTACGCTGGATAAAAATTTAGAATAACTCTTAAATTTAAATATACGCTGGTCGTACCCGAGAGCACAGTGCTCTCTCTGGCCGACAGGTGGACCCGGGGTCCACTGTCAGTCTCTTCTTCTCCCTCTGGTTCTCTCTTTTCCTCTCTCCCGCGCGCTTTCTCCACCGGCGACGCCTAGCGCGTAGGGCATCTAGGCCGTACCGTGGTAGTGCGCGGCGTGCTAGCTGCCGGTGCAGCGTGCACTCACCTCGCGGGCCAGCGCGCTACCGGCACTGCTCGCGGATTCGACTCCGAACACCGGCGATCGGCGACGAGCGGCGTTGGTGGACTTCACCCACCGTACACCGAGCTCGAGCTATAAAAATGGTCGAGGTGTCCTCTCTCTTCTTCCTCACACCTGGCCTCACTTCTCCTCCTCCTCCCTCCATTACTGCTTACAAAAGCTCGAGTTAGGCTCTAATGGCGGAGGCGATGCCGGACTGGTTTGCGATCCTGATATGTGGAGGGCTGGCGACACTGCTGGGGCTCTCTGTGCTCCTGTGCGCGATGATCCTCGACGATCATCGCGACGCTGCTGCTCGGGTGTTGGCTCTCCGCGGTGGTGGTGATCATGAGGAGTAGATAGGGTGTGCCGGGTGCTAACTGTTGTTAGGGGGTGATTAGCTGGATGTAACACAGTTGCAAAGTTTTGCAAACAGTGTATGTGTTCGAATGGTAATGGTTGTGAGTCTGCTACCTGGTGCTGTGTGAAGTTAATACATCCACCCCGTTAGAAAGTGTAGATGTAGCAACTCAGGGAAAAGAAATCTCACTCCAGAATTTCGCGAGGAAAAACAGTTAATTTAAAGGAGTATAAACCACAACAAAAACTACATACATTAGTAGAAGCCAAATATTTGACTCGTCGTACAAACTCAGGATATCACGCATAGGTCACACACATAAATAAATGTTGCAAATAATGAACACTGCAGCGACATCTAAAATGGAAACGGTAACTGGACGGGGTCCTGATAAAATGTCTCTGGTACTGGGATACACTCCTCTTCTATCGGAGGAAGTGGATTGACCAGTCGATGTATGCGTCTCTCCGGGTCGGGCCTCAGTGGTCTGCCGATGGCAATCTGAGGATTCAGATCAGTGAGATCCTGGAGATAATCCATCACTCGTTGGTTCAAATGCTCTTGAGCGATGATGTACTGGATAAGGTTGGCCAGAACTGGGTCTCTCTCAATACGCCCACCGGGAAAAGACGTTACTTCTCCGGGTGCTGCACGACTCGGGAAGTAATAATATCCTCGTTCGCGGGCATAGGGTATAGCGGATCAAAGGCGAGCAATCGCTTCTTTCGCAGCAGCTTCTATGGCCAAGTGTGGGGTTGGCATAGATTTCCCCACGAAGGAAACTTCCGTTGGATCTTGGTTGGGGTCTACAGGAGGAATGTGTACTGCTGCCCAATATTCCGAGGTGGAAGGGGTGATCCTTGATTTGAACAGCTCGTACTGAGGTGGCTGGGTAGAACCCATGGTACTGCGGGTAAAATCCCACAATATTTTGACAAAGCTACCTGGGGTTGCATCTGGGGTTCTCAGATGAATGCTGGGGCTCGTCATGAGAGGAAAAAGTTGTGAGTGTGGTGCACAAAGTGAGGGTTGCTGGGTAAGGTCACAAGGTGGCCTTTATATAGCAATGGAGCCGGTTCGTTTTACCGTGGTGAAAGGTAATAAATTTGCCAGCTTAGCTCCAAAGGTCGGGTCAGTGTCAGAGATACACATATCTCATAAAGAGACGCGTTACTGTGGTTGTCGTCGGGTTGGTTTTGGTAGTTGTGCCCGGAAAAATATGCAACTATGCGCTGAACAAATATGCAAGGCTACTATTAAAATAGAGGCACAATGACGGGCTGCGTTAATATACACGGTCGCATGATTACAACGCGAGGATACACTGAAACTCGGTGCTACTCATACGGCTTAGTCTACCTCGTTTATGTCTAAACGGGCGTGCCTGGTGGATGTCGAGGCTTCTCCACGTGTCTCACTACCGGGATTAGTCGGAGATGGCGGAGGAACTGCAGGGTCGGGGTAGTGATGATGACCATCGCGGGGATTGTTGGCCACAACCCCGTTGGAGTGTGCTCCCAAAAGGCGACGAAGCACTTCTGGGGTCATCAAAGCATCTCGGCTGATGGCTGGAGCTGATCTCGGGGTCTCGATCGGTTGTCCAAACAGCACGACTGGGTTGTCGGCGTTGGGCTCGTTTTCTTCTCTCGCAGAGGCTCGACGAACCAGCTCTCCATGAGCTGCAATTAAATCAATAGTGATTTGATCGCACAGTTCCTCTAGTGCACTTACATAGCGCACCAGGTGCAACAATGCAGGATCTGTCTCGTGATCTCCGTTGGCAACTTGGGGTGGTCTACCATACCCTTCACGTCTGGGGTAGTAGTGGAACGAGCGACAGTTAACTCTGGGCGACAAGTGCCTGAGATGAACTATAGCCTCTCGAGCAGCTAGTTGTATGGCTTGTGGCTCAAAGGAAGTTGTTCTTCCGGTCAACCTGTAGGGGCGCTCAGGTGCTAGACCCCTACCGTAGATGTGTACAGTGGCCCAGAATTGACGGTCTTCACCGCTCATGGGTCCTTGGTACACAACATATTCTGGTGGCTCCTCTAACGCATAGGCACGACGGGTGAGGTTTGCGAGGATGGTCACAAAACCTCCAAGGTTGGTTGCTGTGGTCTCGTTGTGCACTATGGGTCCAGGCATTGTGGCTCGATTTGGGGTAGCGGCTGTGCTGTGCTGTGTTGGGACTAGTGTGCCCTTTTTATAGGAAAAAGGGGACGGAGTCTTCCTTCGCACGCTTGCGAGAAAGTACTATTTAGGGGCCGGTCACTGGCACATGAGTGACATGTTAGGTTGATAGGTTGGGCACCGACTGCCAAAAAGGTGTTGGGTCACTGTGTGGCTATCTTGCACGAGAAGCTTGGCTGGGGTTTGGCTAAGGTCTAGTGGGTTGGTTTGCCTAAGTTTTTCGACCTGGCTAAGATAGGATTAGCCAATGGTCAGCCTGGCTCTGATACCAAGTTTGTCACGACCGGTTTTCCGGGTAATAAATTTCCAGAAAAGACCGTCGTGCTCATCAGCCCCAGGATTACTGTTAGCTGATGAGGCTCCAACTTGATACAGAAACTCCAAGCAAAATACAAAATATGTAGTGCAAGACTGTTCTGGCCTGTGAGTACAACAAATGGTTTCTAGTGGTTGATGGCGGAAGCGGTTTGTGGATCATCAGTGTCTATGGGACTCCAATTCCCACAGGAACAACTGACCAGGTTAACTCCTATCTTCGCGAGGCTGCTATCTCCATTGTGTGGGTTCCGGGGCTGGCATCGCGTCGCTCCTCTCCGTGCAAGAAAATCTGGCCAAGACAATAGCCAGGGACAAGCCAGTGAGTACTTTGAATGTACTCGCAAACATTATGAACACAGGTATAATATAACAATGATGTGCTGAAAATATTTTATGCTCATGACATCAGTCACAAAAGATAAATGAAACTCTGATGCGTGCAAGCAAATTATTTATAAAAATGCAATAACATGGTAGTATTAAAATTTATGAAAACAAATAACAAGCAATGCCACAGTCGGGCGTCTTAGCGACACCACATAAAGGGCTTAAAAAGAAATGGCACAGTCGGGCGTCTGAGCGACACCACATAAAGGGCTTTAAAAGAAATGCCACAGTCGGGCGTCTGAGTGACACCACATAAAGGGCTTTAAAAGAAATGCCACAGTCGGGCGTCTGAGCGACACCACATAAAGGGCTTTAAAAGAAACAATCATAGTGAATATCCCATAGGTAGAACCATCCCAGAGATACTTGATAATAACAATAATATCACGGGTTAGTCAACAATAATAATAATCATAATTATCACAAGTCACAGGTAGTAGTTCCAGTTCTGGTTAACAGTTTCACCTCCGAAGACCGACACTAGACCGACACTTGACCCATCCCAGACTGTAATCCCTAACCATGGACACGGCTATTCGAATAGGTTTAATCTCTGCAGAGGGTGTACTCTTTACCCACGAGTAACGGATTTCTTTAGTCCATCGGGACTAATTCCGTCTACAGTCTTTTTGTTGAAAACACACCTAACTTGCACACACCAGCTTATCTCACACGTGTCTGGAATCACCCACGACACCTGTTAAGCAAACTCTAAGTGGGGAGGCTACAACCTCGCGTAGCATGGGATCAAATTTATATCGCGCGCTCTAAGGGGTGGCCTCCCCTCTCGGTCCCAACCGGAAACACCCATGCCCCCGGACCAGGTGGCCTGCCTACCAGCTACAACCGGTATCTTCCACCATGGCCTCTCTGTACGGTGTGTGCTAGAAAGAGGTTGACAACTTACTGAACCGTACTCTACTTGCTGTAGAGACGAGTGGTAGTACGAAACAAGTATGGGGGTTACTGGCACAAGACTCGATCTACGGTCGACTCAGGAGGTTTAAGTATTCCCTGCATGATTAGCATGACGAATATATTTCAACCAACAGAGTCACCGCTCATATCACCTTGCCATGCCATACCAGACATAACCGTCCCGATGGAGACCGGCGACAAACTCATGCCTACCCAAGGCAGAGGTTTTCCCGGGTTCCTGCCGGTATGCATGCAAGGCACATGAGGGTCATTATCATCACAAGTGTGTCCATTTCCAACAGCATGGAAATCAATAACATGCACCCATGCATATGATCATATCACATGAAATAACAAGTTTCTCCAAAGTGAGGTGATGTTATGAACGTGTCATCGAACACACTAAAATATTATGCCAGGGTTCAGAATGCTTGCCTTCAATGTGTGGAAAGGCAGGGTGCACTCCAAAACTTGAAACATTTCTCCTCTCTTCAAAAATCCTATTTTAGCAATATAAAAGAATTAACACACAAAATAAAAACGGCACCAGAAGTTGTTCTGAATTTTTTTTCAAATAAATCTTAAAATAAACTAGGTGAAATTTGAGAGAGGTAGGAAAAAGAATCAATTCATTTGGAGTTATATTTAAAAAGTTATAGCCAGTCAAAGCTGTGGTCAAAATCTGTTTTTAATAAAATCAGGAAAAAGGAAAACGTTTCGGAGGGGAATACGCTTTCGGAGCGGGGAAAACGTACTGGGGGGATTACGCCTTCACTTAATCCCACGTGGACAGGCACGGGGTCGCTGACAGTGGGTCCAGAGGCCCCACTGGTCAGGTTTGACCAATCTATCCCTCCCTCCTCTTCCTCTGCCCGAACGGAGGCGAGGCAACGGCGATCGTCGCCGGAGAACGGCGGCTCCCCGCGGGGCTCAGAGGGCGGGGATGGATCCGCCACTCCAGGGCGGTCCTCCCGGTGGTCGCCAGGTAGGTGGGGACGGAGGGAGCTGCCGGCGGCGAGCTTCTCGGCGGAGGTGGCCTCGGGAGCAAAGTGTGTTTGGGGATACTGGGGTTCCCGATCAAAATTGAGTTGGGGGACGGGTTCACGGGAGGATGAGGAGGTTCCTGGCGAAGAGAACGGAGAGGGGGAGGTACTGGAGGTGCCGGATTGGCCGGGGCGGTGGCGGCGGCAGGAGTTGCCGGAGATGAGGAAGGAGGCCTCCCCGGGTCGAATGCGAGCTAGGGGAGTGCCATTGGGGTGGCCTGAGGTTGCCTGCGTGCTCGGGGAAGCTCGGGGGCCTCCTTTTATAGCTCGTCGAGGTCGGTTCCGCGGCGGCTGCGGATAAGGTCGCCGGCGACCGCTATTCTGTAGCTAGGGCGTCGTGGCGGCGACGAGCGCTAGCGGACACACTCGCGGATGAGCACGCGCTGTTCCAGGGGCCAGGTGGCGAGCGGGAGAGGCTTGGGTGGCGCTGAACGGAGCAGGGGCTGTCGGCGGCCGTGGCGGCTAGCTCTTGGCCTGCCGGGGCGTGGCGAGGGGCGGCTTGGCATGTTGCGGTGAGAAGGGGAGCGCGTGGCGTGGTGCTGCAGAGCGGGCCAAAACCGTGTGGGCCAGCGTGTCGGCTCGGCGCACGTGCGTGCCAAACGCACGCTCTGCTCGCGCCCTGGGCGTGCACGGGATGTGCTCGACGTAATGCCAGAGCATGCTACAGAGCTTGGGTGAGGCTGGCATTTAGCAGATCTAGGTTAGGAGCAACTGGGAGTCTAGTGGACATGCTAGTTTGATCAGAGGTGCAAGCTCACAGTGCAATGCCAAAACTCATGTCAAAACTGGTCATGCCTATAGGGTGCTCGATAGAATGCCACATGCACCTAGGCATCTCTTGGGGTAGCCAAAACTTCCAGGTTGGGGTCTCTTTAGATGCAAGAGAGAGTGGTGAGGTTAGTTTGCCAAAAGGGGAAACTTGCTAGTGCAAGTTTTGCAAAACTATATTTCTGGACAGGAAATAAATGACATTATTTCATGAACCAAAAATGATCCAAAGGGTGCATGCTCCTGGACTTAAGGGTTTGGTAGGGCTGTCTACAAGTAGGAGAAAACACAAGATCTTTGGAGCAAAATTAAATAGGGTTGCAGTAGAAATCACAAGGCTGGACCAGAATGAAAAAGAGGTTGATTCACTCAATATTTTCAAAGAACAGCACTAGGTTTTTGCATAAGTTGAATCATATGCTACTACCAATATCCCATAATTTTGATGGAGACTAGAAAGAATTATTTAAAAGGGTTGTAGTGCAAAATGCACTCTGGACCAGAGAAGGAAAAATTGATGTAGAGCTCAAATTATTACATAAGTAAAAGATATTTTTGTATAAAAGTGATTTAAAAACATCACATGACATCTCCAATTTTTGGTTAGAATTTTAGGTGAATTTATCCAAAGGTTATAGTTCAAATATGGCCATTTAACCTTGAAAAACCATTTTCAAGAAAGTAAAGATCAAGCAACTTAATTATTTAATTAGTTATATTAAATAAGGGAAAGTTTCTCTTGAGAGATTAAATATGTCCAATGACACATTTGAAAAGTTTTCTCTTTGGGAAAAACTCATCATAACAGGGAAGGAAATGATTTAAAAATCAAAATAGAGCTCAGAAATTCAAAGTTTTAATTCCTGGCAAATTTTTTAATTCATTAAAACAAGGCCAAATTTTTGGGGTGTCACATAACGCCACCACCAAACGTTCCATTTTGAAGTGTTTCACTCATGGCGTTACCTTGCAATATCTTCACATTTGGTTTGGCTTCGAACTCAAAATGTCTTCATGATTATCTTCACTACGTTGATTATATAGATATATACATACTAGTGTTCTGTCCTCTACAGCATTCACTTATAGCTATGTCTTCTTGTTTGAATCTTTTGAACTAAGTGAATGTGATCGGACCCTAATCTCTCTATGCTTTCTATCTCAAACTCTATCTCTCCAAGTCATATGCATTCTGTTGAAACTGTCAAATGTCTTCACTGTATCCTTGTCAGCCGAAGACATAGAGACAACCATAAAAGTCTGTTTTTAATGCTCATTCCTCCACATAAGATCCGGAGAAGCAGGAACGACCGCCCGACAATTTAGGCGTGCGTGGGACGTGGAACAAACCCCAATCTTCCTCTAACTGGCCGCGCGTGCCTCAAATGCGAACCGCCAGGGGCACCTGCGTAATAGCACAGTGCAGCCTCTGAGTCTATAAATTCACACTTACCGCGGTCATTATCTCCTTCTTCCACCCTCGCACGAACCCTAGCACCACCGCTAGCACTCGACGATGCCGGAGACGAAGCGCTTCACTGCCGCAACCTCTCCAACGCCGTCCTCACGCCGATCGCGGACATCGTCCTCTCCGCTGTCGCCGTAGGTGTTTTCCGTCGCCAAGTTAGGGCACGGAGGACTGAACTGCTCGGCATCAACTTCCTTCCGTCTAGCAGTTCCAGTGTGAGTACTTGCAGCATCACATCAACTCTCTTGAAGCCAGTTCTTGTTAGTCAAGCAAAAGGAAGCCTTTGAAGCCTTTGAACATCTTGAAGCCTTCCAAGTTAAGATTCATGGCTTCAGAAACAGCAGCAAGGAAGGGAGGCAGACAGCGACGTGGTGGAACGTCCAAAGATCTGCCTGATGAATTGGCAGAGATGTACAAAACTGATCCTGAAGAAAGCTATGGTCAGCGCAAGACACGAATCCAATGGATTCAAAGATATTGGGCAGAGCAATGGTTTCAATACCGCTTCGTCACTCAGGAGTATGCCGAAAAGTGCGCCATCAAGAGACCATGGGGAGACGTATTATACAAAAATCTCGTACCCAGGTCCAGAGATGAAGCTATTGCTCAAGGCTTCTATCCATGCATGGTGAGAGGACCACATCCAGCTGAAGCACATCCGTCATCGCTTCTCTGGTGTCGCGATTACAATCTGTTCAAGCGCAACTTCCAATTTGCTCAGAACTCTGCAAAGCAAAACAAGAAGAAGCTGGGATTAGACTTCAACCCTGGTCCCTCTGAACCAAGGGCAGATGGCACACGCGACGCCGATCCCAATATCATCGGGCCGTATGCCAATCTTGCAGGCCTCATCACCCACATCCTAGTCCAAGGGACTGCCGTGAATGACCCTCCAGCAGATACTGAGTCTGATGATGCCCCTGCTAATCCGAAGCCAAAGCAGAAGAAGCCAAAAGCTTCAAAGGCAGCCGCTTCTCCCAAAATCTCAAGAATGAAGCAATTAGCAACAGCACCTCCTGAAGCCAGTGTGCAGTCTGAAGATTTATCACGAGTCTCCAAGCCCCAAGAAGCCAAGAAGCCTCAGCCACACACAGGCAAAGAGCTCACAGCTGCTGCTATTCTGCGCTGCGAAACTCTTGATCTCTCAAGCGATGAAGATCTTGGAGATGATGCTCTTGAGCAGCTCATCAAGAGCAAGGAGGAGGCTGAAATCTTCAAAAATCTGCCTCTGTTTGATGTCGCCATCATCCACAATTTCATCGATGAATGGTTTGCCTCACCGGACATCAGCTTCGACGATCTGCAGCTGCCCATAGGCCTCAGCGTTGCCTTTCAAGGCGCAATTGCTTCAGAACTTGCAATAGCCCAACGCATTGTAGAACTGAAGCAGAAAATTGATTATGAAAAGGCTCAGTTCAAGAAGCACGTGGCCAAGCTCAACGTGCAAGAAGTGAAAGACTTCAAGATCATGTTGCACGAGCTGAAAGAGAACTTTCTGAAGACGCGTGCCGAAGCTCAAGGCTCGCGAGAGCGCATGAAGACTCTGGCTGATTGCTGCGTGCATGCCTACAATGAGGCCGAGAAGCGCAAGGCACTTGGGCGTCCCGGCATTGACCCCAGGGTGGCCGCGAAGAAGAAAAAGAAGCCTGCTGTGCCTGAACCAGAAGTGCCAAGGTCAGAAACTGCTCCGATTGTCTTCCCCACTGCAACGACTGGCTCGAAGCCAAAGAGTCGATCAACCGCCTCACAGCTCAAGAAGACACGGACTGCAGAGGCTGAAGCTAAGAAGAGGAAACACTCTGAAGCCTCTCCTTCTGAACCCACCATCAAGAAGCGCAAGACCAAGAAATCTCGGGCTGCTCCCACAGAGCCCTTGATAGTTGAACCCCTCTCCGTCCGCTATCCTGACGCAGATCGTCAGTTGACTGTGCATGAGCCTGCCTTCACAGAGGCTCCGCACGCTGAAGACATTCCAGCAGCCGACCACAACGATGCTGAAGACATTGGTCTCCAAGACAATGTACAAGGTGATGCAGCCCTTCCTCAGCTTGAGACAAGCGAACTGATCAGCATTGGTCATCCATTGACGCCAATCACACAAGATGCATCGTGGGCAGATCGCCCACAGGAGGAAGATAATGAGCCCCAGCCCACTGCAACTCCACCGGCGTCGCCTACATTCCGTAGGCTTCACAAAGGGCCAAGTGCTCAGGCTGCTGACGACATTCCGGCTGCATCAGCCGAAGAGCATGCAGAAATACCACAAGCTCCAACTCCCCCGCACCAACAAGAAGCAGTTCTCCAGGAGAACGTGCCTGAGTTCGTCCCACCCACTACACGTGTGGAGGCGGCAAATGTTGAGGCTACCACAAACAACGAAGCAAATGTGGAGCCCTCCCCAACAACAGCTTCAGAAGACACTGGAGCTACTGCTCCTGAACCTTCTGTGCCTGAGTCTGCTGCGGGTCCCTAATTCAACTATCATATTGCGCACAGGCCCCAGGTCCAGAAGCCGATCCCACGACTGCCAAGGTTCCCAGGTTCTGCATCAGCTCCTGGCTCCTTCAACATCAACGGCTTCAGGACAGATAACACGTTTTTCAACAGCTCCAAGAACCCTTATTCAAGGGAACGGATTGTATCAGATAGGTTCTGGAGCTATCAACAGCGTAGCTATTATTCATGCATCCTATACAACCAAGGCCGCATCTTTCCTCACAAGCGCCTTGAGGTTGAAGCTGTTGCTGGTCTGCCTGGTCTGGAAGAAGCATTGGATTGCTTCAAGCAAGTGGGTCTGCTGCCGTTTATCACCGATGAAGAGCACTAGAACGAAGAGCTTCTGCTCCAGTTCTATGCCACCCTGCATATCAAAGGCTATAACAAAGATCCGAAGACATGGGTCCTGGAGTGGATGACCGGCAATGTCCATCATGAAGCTAATCCTTTCGACATAATTGAGCTTACCGGCCTTCCCACTCCTGGCGAATTCTTTGAAGAAGGCTGCCAACTCCATGCTGAAGCAATTGAGAGCATATTTTAGCGTCCTGAGCCAGATATGAGTCAGATGCTCTCAATGATGAAGCCATTGCCTCCTAATGCACCCTATCCAACTCGGTTCTTCGTGGAAGACTTAGAGTACCTGCCCAGAACAATATATCACATCATAAGGCGGACTCTCTAGCCCTTAAAGGGAGACTCTCGATATGCAACGATTGAAGGTGCAATGAAGACTCTCATCTTCTGCATTCTTCATGGCAAATGCTTCAACGCATAGGATCTCTTCATCCATCAACTTGCAGCGTCTGCCTCAGAATTGTTTGGATTGAAGTTCTATGCTCCTTGGGTTATGAGGCTGATCAACCTTCACTCTGTAATCTCCTATCAACCCTCAGCCCGCAACCATAGGATATTTTTGCCAGATGTGGACACATCTGCTGAAGCAATATATCCAGAGCCTACCAAGCAACCATTAAGTCTTCAAAATGCAGAACACCAGAGCTTCACTCAAAATATTGAAGGTGTTGAAGCTCTCTCCCGAGTGTATCCAATGGCTGGCACCACACGTGCCCCTGCATCAACTGAAGCCACTAACAGCACAGCTGCAAAGAGACCCAAGAAGCGTGCTCATGCACTCAATGACCGAGAGCTGCTTGTGGCTCTTCACCAAAAGCACGATAGGCATCACGACTGGCTCAAGAGGCAGATGAGAAGCATCATGCAACACGTCAATCGCATCAGAAATCTGGCAACCAAGAATGCATTTGTCGCACACGAGACCTATCGCCGCACTTGGAAAGGCCTCACCATGATGTGCACTGAAGCTGACCTGCATGAGGATGGCTTCAAAGAGAGATTCAAATTTGACTCCACGCCTCCAAGAAAAGCTGTGATGCGAAGCACACCATCACTTGAAGAGTCAGAGTTCTCTTCTTCTGCTACCACCGTGTCTGCCCGGATTATTGAAGAAGAAGACGATGCAACATCATCTCCACCTGCTTCAGCACGCGTCGAATCTGCACCAAGCTCGTCTGCACCGCCACCAAACAACTCCACCGACCCTGCTGCGCCTGGGAACGCGTAGAAACCTCTATGTCTTCAAACCTTTTTGGTCATCACTGACAAAAGGGGGAGAAGCATATGATGTTTATAGTCTTCAAGCGGGTCACTATGGGCAGGTTCCTTCATATTTTGCTACATTTTGCTTCGTGCTTACAACTCCCATTTTTGCTACATTTGCTTCATTGAGTTGTAACACTTAGCCTTGATGGTCGTCTGCTACCTGTTCGTCACTCCGTTTTGCGAAGATAAATTCCGCATGTGCGACGATAAATTCCGCACTCATCTCATTCCGCAGACGTCCATTTTCCATTATGCATGTCATTATCTTAATATACTTTCACATGCATAGTGGATTGTCATCATAAGTTGAAGTGGATCTCCACAAGTACAACCTGCCATGTGCATTTGCATTCAAGAAGCAAATTACTTATATGCACATCTTCAGGGGGAGCCCTTGCAACTTATGAAGACAATTCCTCTACAATTTCACAAATTATGTTCCCCGTTGAAAACTTCAACTAGTTTGTCATCAATCACCAAAAAGGGGGAGATTGTAAGTGCATCTAGTGCCACCCCTAGTTGGTTTTGGAGTATTGACGGCAAACCTAGTTGAGGGACTAATGTGTTTGTGAGAATTGCAGGAAAACACAGGTAGAAGTCCCTCATTGATTCGGTTTTACTACCAGAGATGACCCCTAAAAATATACGAAGACATTGAAGACAATGGTGGTTTATGAAGATATTCATATTGAAGACAATGACATGAGAAGACTCCCTATGAAGCTTATGGAACTCGAAGACTTAGATCCTTCGTAGTTTCATTTCATTTATGTTGTGTCATAGGAACCACCGTACTGTTAAGTGGGGTCCAAGAGAACCAGTCAGAATGACTGAAGTGATGCCTAATTCAAATCCTATGTCTTCGAGCAAAGACTATGAGAGCAAATCTTGTCCAGAGTCAGACAAGTCAGCTTTACTTGTAGCCCAAGTAAAGTTGCCGTGTGAGTTCAAAATTCGACCGTTGGTACACGTGTCAGTTCCTTAGTGACCCAGGGTCATTTCGGACAAATCAGGTCGGGTTGCCAAGTGGCTATAAATAGCCCACCCCCACAACCATAAACGGTTGGCTGCTCAGATTTCAGTGCACGGCTTTTGTCGTTTGAGAGCAACCCACCTCGAAGCCTTTGAGAGAAAATTCCTAGCGAGGAAAAAAGCCCTAACCACCCAGAGCCAGAGTAAATTGGGCACCACTTAAGTCTTCGTGTCTGAGTGATCTGAAGACTTATTACACTTGAGGATTGTGCATCCTCTAGACGGTTAGGCGTCGCGTTCTGAGCATCCAAGAGAAATTGTGGATTGCCAGTGAACGAAGTCTGTGAAGGTTTGGAAGTCGCCTGAAGACTTACCACGAGTGATTGGACGAGGTCTGTGTGACCTTAGTTCAAGGAGAATACGGTGAGGACTGGGTGTCTTGGACTAAGTGTCCTTGACTGGGTGTCCGGGACTGTGTGTCCTTTGGTTTAAATACCTAGCCGCTCCAACTAGACGTACAGTTGTCACAGCAACTGGAACTCGTCCAACAAATCATTATCTTCAACGTGTCACTGGTTTCATCTTCACTTCCTTTGACTTACTGTTATTCATTGTGAAGCCATTGCATGCTTGCTTTATCTTTTATCTTCACAACATGAATGTATGATCTGTTTGGCTTCATAACTTCTTCCTACCTGATCCTTATTACACTGAAGCTGTTTGTCATTGTGCTTTCACTCAATTGAATACATGACCATGGCTGCCCTAGTGTAATCTAACTTCCGCTGCTTAGTAATAGGCATAATCTTCACTGTTAGTCTTCATAACTCTCACGTTTTGAAGACTTTCATAAAAATCGCCTATTCACCCCCCCTCTAGTCGATATAACGCACTTTCAGTTACCGTGATGGCCTCTTCTCGGCGGAGTCCGGGAAGTGGACACGGTGTTGGAGTAATGTTTGCGCAGGTTGTTCTCTAGTTTCTCGCTCGCGCTTTGCCTCCTTTTCTCGCTCTCTCTTTTGCGAATAAGATAGTCACCATATTTGCTAGTCGCTTGCTGCAGCTCCACATATATACCTTGCCTTACCTATAAGCTTAAATAGTCTTGATCGCGAGGGTGCGAGATTGCTGAGTCCCTGTGGCTCATAGATTACTATTACACCAGATGCAGGGCCCAACGATTCCGCTCCAGGTGACGCGTTTGAGCTCAAGTGGGAGTTCGACGAAGACTCTCAACGTTACTATGTTTCTTTTCCTGATGATCAGTAGTGGTGCCCAGTTGGGGGTGAACGGGACCGTGTCGCTTGTTGGGTTATCTTTTATTTTGGCGCCGTAGTCGGGCCATGAGTGTTTGGATGATGTAATGTTATTTATGTACTTGATTGACGTGGCGAGTGTAAGCCAACTATGTTATCTCCCCTTTTATTATCATATTACATGGGATGTTGTGAAGATTGCCTAACTTGCGACATATGCCTTCAATGCAATTATGTCTCTAAGTCGTGCCTCGACATGTGGGAGCTATAGTCGCATCGAGGGTGTTACAACGCAGCTCCACTGAGTCTTGTCCGCTGTGTTCGGCCCGGCCGGATTTACTTTTACTATATCTGGTGTGACGTTTATCGTGTCGTATAGTGGCGCGCCCTCGTGATCCATAGATCGATCTTGCATGTTTTGCTTTGTCCTCCAATACGTCTCGCAGGTCTGGCGTATTTCCCCATGCGTTTTTATTTGAATGGCGTCGGGGTGCAGGCTGAGCTATTGGCTGGAATGCCTCTCTATCGCGGCCACGAGGTGGCCGATCAGCCGCGTCATACGCTTCTTCCTCCAGTCGGGGTAGCAACCTGCATTTTGGGTAGCTCTTGGAGGGGCGTTCGAGTTTATATTCCTCGGCCGCCAGGACTTCAGTCCATCTGTCAACTAGCAGATCTTGATCAGCTTGAAGCTGCTGCTGCTTCTTCTTAAGGCTATTTGTTGTGGCTATAAGCCGGCGCTTGAAGCTCTCTTGTTCGACGGGATCCTCTGGCACGCCGAATTCGTCATCGTCGAGGCTTGCCTCGTCTTCGGAGGGAGGCATGTAATTATCATCCTCCTCCTTTTCATCTGCCGCTCGCTCAGGAGGGCTGGGTTCCCCCTCCTCCTTCCCTAAATCGTGCTGGGGGGGGGGGATTGTTGCCATCTTCGGCACTGTCCGGAGTTCTATTATCTCCTGTGCCGGTATCACCACTTTTGCTTTGGCGGGACTTAGAGCGGCACCGCTGACGTTGGCGCTTGGGTTGCTTCTTGGAGGGGTCATCCTCCGTTGTCTCGTCTCCATTGCCTTCTTTGGGTGTGTCCACCATGTATATATCGTATGATGAGGTGGCTGTCTAGTTCCCTGTGGGCAGTGGTTCCTCTTTATCTCCCGCATCGTCGTCTATACCGTCGATGTCATCGGAGTCGAAGTCGAGCATGTCGGTTAAGTCGTCGATAGTGGCTACTAAGTGGGTGGTGGGTGGGCAGCGAATTTCTTCGTCATCCGCATCCCAATCCTATCGGACATAGTTCGGCCAGGATCCTCCTGACAAGGAGAGAGACCTTAATGAGTTCAGTATGTCGCCAAAGGGCGAGTGCTGAAAAATATCCGAGGAGGTAAACTCCATGATCGGCGCCCAATCAGATTCACTACGAAAGGGCGCAGGCGGTTCAGAGTCCATGGCTGGAGAAGGATCCGGCAGTCTGACAACACGGCTCTCATGCAGTGTAAGGTCGATGTTCGGCTCGATCGCCGCTGAGGGTAAGGCCTCCGTGGCGGGGTCCATCCACCCGTCCATGGACGGCGCAACTGGCTCCGAATTGAGGGTCGGAGCGGCTGCCGGTGCGATCTCTTGAACACTGTCTGATGGTAGAGCTAAATCGTACTCATCGTGACCGTGTGACGCACAAGGCAGAGGCTCGAATCCATCAAAGATCAAGTCTCCGCGGATATCGGCCATGTAGTTTAATCTTCCAAACCTGACCTGATGGCCAGGGGCGTAGCTTTCAATCTGCTCCAGATGGCTAAGCGAATTGGCCTGCAGTGCAAAGCCGCCGAATACAAAAATCTGCCGGAGATAAAAGTCTCACCCTAGACTGCATTGCTAACGATGATCGTAGGAGCCATCAAGCCTAATGGCGACGACACAAAGAAACTCTCAATGAAAGCACCAATGTCGGTGTCAAAATTGGCGGATCTCGGGTAGGGGGTCCCGAACTGTGCGTCTAGGCGGATGGTAACAGGAGGTAGGGGACACGATGTTTTACCCAGGTTCGGGCCCTCTTGATGGAGGTAAAACCCTACGTCCTGCTTGATTTATTCTTGATGATATGAGTATTACAAGAGTTGATCTACAACGAGATCGGAGAGGCTAAACCCTAGAAGCTAGCCTATGGTATGATTGCCTGTTGCCCTACGGACTAAAACCCTCCGGTTTATATAGACATCGGAGGGGGCTAGGGTTACACAAGGTCGGTTACAAAGAAGGAGATATACATATCCATATTACCTAGCTTGCCTTCCACGCCAAGTAGAGTCCCATCCGGACACGAGACGAAGTCTTCAATCTTCTATCTTCGTAGTCCAACAGTCCGGCCAAAGGATATAGTCCGGCTGTCTGGAGACCCCCTAATCCAGGACTCCCTCAGTCACTAATAGCGGAGAACAAACAAAGAGATTATGGTAGGGTACGAAACCACCTCAAAGTTATTCTTTCCGATCAATCAGTTGGGCTATTCCTATAAGTGTCACAAACAACCCTAGAGTTTGTAGTAAAATAACACCTTAAGATGCAAATCAACCAAAACCCTAATGTCACCTAGATACTCCAATGTCACCTCAATTATCCATGGGTATGATTATACGATATGCATCACACAATCTCAGATTCATCTATTCAACCAACACAAAGAACTTCAAAGAGTGCCCCAAAGTTTCTACCAGAGAGTCAAGACGAAAACATGTGCCAACCCCTATGCATAAGTTCACTAGGTCACGAAACTTGCAAGTTGATCACCAAAACATACATCAAGTGGATCACATGATATCCCATTGTCACCACAGATAAGCACGTGCAAGACATACATCAAGTGTTCTCAAATCCTTAAAGACTCAATCCGATAAGATAACTTCAAAGGGAAAACTCAATTCATCTCAAGAGAGTATAGGGGGAGAAACATCATAAGATCCAACTATAATAGCAAAGCTCGTCATACATCAAGATCGTGCCAACTCAAGAACACGAGGGAGAGAGAGAGAGAGAGATCAAACACATAGCTACTAGACATACCCTTAGCCCTGAGGGAGAACTACTCCCTCCTTGTCATGGAGGGCACAGGGATGATGAAGATGGCCACCGAAGAGGGATTCCCCCCACCGGCAGGGTGCCGGAACGGGTCTAGATTGGTTTTCGGTGGCTACGGTGGCTTCTGGCGGCGGAACTCCCGATCTATTCTGCTCCCCGATGTTTTTAGGTTATATTGTTATATATATATATGCGAAAGAAGTCGGTCAGGGGAGCCATGAGGGGCCCAAGAGGCTGGAGGCGCGCCCAGGGTGGCAGGCGCGCCTCCCTTCCTCGTGGCCACCTCGAAGCTTCCTTGACTTCAACTCCAAGTCTCCTGGATCATGTTGGTTCCAAAAATCACGCTCCCGAAGGTTTCATTCCGTTTGGACTCCGTCTGATATTTCTTTTCTATGAAACACTGAAACAAGGGAAAAACAGAAACTGGCACTGGGCTTTGGGTTAATAGGTTAGTCCCAAAAACAGAAGAAAGCTCTCATCATGCACAACCCCGATGACAAGCCAAGCAATTGTTTCACACTTTAGTAATCTCAAACTTTTTTCAACTTTCACGCAATACATGAGCGTGAGCCATGGATATATAGCACTATGGGTGGAATAGAATATAATGAAGGGGGTTTTGTGGAGAAGACAAAAAAGGAGAAAGTCTCACATCGACGTGGCTAATCAATGGGCTAGGGAGATGCCCATCAATTGATGTCAATGCAAGGAGTTGGGATTGTCATGCAGTGGATGCACTAGAGCTATAAATGTATGAAAAGCTCAACAAAAGAAACTAAGTGGGTGTGCATCCAACTTGCTTGCTCACAAAGACCAGGGCACTTGAGGAGGCCCATTGTTGGAATATACAAGCCAAGTTCTATAATGAAAAATTCCCACTAGTATATGAAAATGACAAAAGAAGAGACTCTCTATCATAAAGATCATGGTGCTACTTTGAAGCACAAGTGTCGGTGTCAAAACTGGTGGATCTCGGGTAGGGGGTCCCGAACTGTGCGTCTAAGGCGGATGGTAACAGGAGGCAGGGGACATGATGTTTACCCAGGTTCGGGCCCCCTTGATGGAGGTAATACCCTACGTCCTGCTTGATTGTTCTTGATGATATGAGTATTACAAGAGTTGATCTACCATGAGATCGTAGAGGCTAAACCCTAGAAGCTAGCCTATGGTATGATTGTATGTTGTCCTACGGACTAAACCCTCCGGTTTATATAGACATCAGAGGGGGCTAGGGTTACACAGACTTGGTTACAAGGGAGGAGATCGACATATCCGTATTGCCTAGCTTGCCTTCCACGCCAAGGAGAGTCCCATCCGGACATGGGACGAAGTCTTCAATCTTGTATCTTCATAGTCCAATAGTCTGGACAAAGGATATAGCCCGGCTATCCGGAGACCCCCTAATCCAGGACTCCCTCAGTAGCCCCTGAACCAGGCTTCAATGACGATGAGTCTGGCGCGTGGTTTTGTCTTCGGCATTGCAAGGTGATACGTCTCTGTCGTATCTATAATTTTTTATTGTTCCATGCCAATATTCTACAACTTCCATATACTTTTTGGCAACTTTTTATAGTATTTTTGGGACTAACATATTGATCCAGTGCCCAGTCCCAGTTCCTGTTTATTGCATGTTTTTTGTTTCGCGGAATATCCATATCAAACGGAGTCCAAACGGGATAAAAACTGACGGAGATATTTTTTGGAATATATATGATTTTTGGGAGGAAAAATCCTCGCGAGATGGTGCCCGAGGTGGCCACGAGGCAGGGGGCGCGCCTGCCCCCCTAGGCATGCCCCTGACCCTTGTGGGCCACCCATAAGGCGGTTGATGCCCTTCTTTCGCCTCAAGAAAGCTAATATCCGGATAGAGATCGTGTTAAAATTTCAGCCCAATCGGAGTTACGGATCTCCGAGAATATAAGAAACGGTGAAAGGGAAGAATCTGAGGACGCGGAACCAGAGAGAGACAGATCCAATCTCAGAGGGGCTCTTTCCCCTCCCATTCCATGGAGGCCAAGGACCAGAGGGGAAACCCTTCTCCCATCGAGGGAGGAGGTCAAGGAAGAAGAAGACGAAGGGGCCCCCTCTCCCCTTCTCTTCCGGTGGCACCGGAACGTTGTCGTGGCCATCATCATCATCCCCGTGATCTACAACAACACCTCCGCCATCTTCATCAACATCTCCATCACCTTCCCCCCTCTATCTACAATGGTCCACTCTCCCGCAACACACTGTACCCTCTACTTGAACATGGTGCTTTATGCTTCATATTATTATCCAATGATGTGTTGCCATCCTATGATGTCTGAGTAGATTTTCGTTGTCCTATCGGTGGTTGATGAATTGCTATGATTGATTTAATTTTCTCGTGGTTATGTTGTTGTCCTTTGGTGCCCATCATATGATTGCGCGCGTGGATCACACCCTAGGGTTAGTTGTATGTTGATAGGACTATGTATTGGAGGGCAAGAGTGATAGAAGCTTCAACCTAGCATAGAAATTGATGCATACGGGATTGAAGAGGGACCAATATATCTTAATGCTATGGTTGGGTTTTACCTTAATGAACGTTAGTAGTTGCTGATGCTTGCTAATAGTTCCAATCATAAGTGCATATAATTCCAAGTCAGAGATGACATGCTAGAAGTGGCCTCTCCCACATAATACTTTCTATCGGTCTAGTAAAGTAGTCAATTGCTTACGGGCAATTTCGCAACTCCTACCACCACTTTTCCACACTCGCTATATTTACTTTATTGTTTCTTTATCTAAACAGCCCCTACTTTTTATTTGCATACTCTTTATTATCTTGCAAACCTATCCAACAACACCTACAAAGTGCTTCTAGTTTCATACTTGTTCTAGGTAAAGCAAACATCAAGCGTGCATAGAGTTGTATCGGTGGTCGATAGATCTTGAGGGAATATTTGTTCTGCCTTTAGCTCCTCATTGGGTTCGACACTCTTACTTATTGAAAAATGTTGCGATCCCCTATACTTGTGGGTTATCAAGACCTTTTTCTAGCACCGTTGCCGGGGAGCAATAGCGTGGGGTGAATATTCTCGTGTGTGCTTTTTTGCTTTTTCACTAAGTAATTTTTATTTGCTGTTCTTAGTTGTTCTCTATCTTTATATATGGATATGGAACACGAAATACCAAAAAAACTAGGTGTACTTTCTGCTCATGGAGATGGGGAACCTCCTAAAACCCTCGATGCTGGTTATGTGAAAAACATTATGTACTACTTTAATAATCCTGAGAAAACCCCATTCAATTATGTAATGGGAGTAACGTTTAATCAATGTGAATACTTTAGGGATTACCGCTTGACACAAAAAGGGAAACTATTATGGGATCAAATTCATATATTGAATTGGTATGCTAGGCAACTATGCTTGACATATGATTATACTTGTTGCTCTAAGGTGAAGGCTCCACACCTTCCCTTTTCATGTGAATTTAATGATAATGAAACCTTAGCTTCTTATGCTAATGATATATATGATTACTATGATGTGGAACAAATAGAAGAATTTGTTGCTTTTAAGGGTGCTTATGAAATTGAATCTTTGTTTGAAAAGCATGAAGCTTATGATGATGATGTTTATAGGTCTAAAAATTTAGCTATCTTAAAATATTGCTATGATAATTATGAATATAATTTCTATATTAATGCGCTTATTGAGAAAGTCTCCGCTGTCCAAGAAGAGACTAATATTTTGCAGGAGTCTATGGAAGAAGAAATTGATGAAACTGTGAGCTCATTGGATGAAAAAGATGAGGAGGAGAGCAAAGAACAAAAGGAGGGAGAGCGGATTAGCTACCCGTGCCCACCTTCTAATGGGAGTAACTCTTCAACTCATACATTGTTTAATTCCCGTTCGTGCTGACCGGAGGATGATTGCTATGATGATTGTTAAGATCCCGTTGATTCTTTTGAAATATCCCTTTTTGATGATGCTTGCTATGCTTGTGGCCAAGATGCCAATATGAATTATGCTTATGGAGATGAACTTGCTATAGTTCCTTATGTTAAACATGAAATTGTTGCTATTGCACCCACACATGATAGTCCTATTATCTTTTTGAATTCTCCAAACTACACTATATCGGAGAAGTTTGCTCTTATTAAGGAATATATTGATGGGTTTCCTTTTACCGTTTCACATGATGATTTTGATGAATATAATATGCATGTGCTTGCTGCTCCTACTTGCAATTATTATGAGAGAGGATCTATATCTCCACCTCTCTATGTCTCCAAGATGATAAAATTGCAAGAAACTATATGCATTGGCCTTTACTTTGTGTGCATGAATTGTTCTTTTATGACATGCCGATGCATAGGAAGAGAGCTAGACTTCGTCATTACATGATATATGTTACCTTGTGCTCACCACTAAATTACAAATCATTGTTAATTAAAATTGGCTTTGATATACCTTGGGATCCAGGTGGATCCATTACTTGAGCACTATATGCCTAGCTTAATGGCTTTAAAGAAAGTGCTGCCAGGGAGACAACCCGGAAGTTTTAGAGAGTCATTTATTTCTGTTGAGTGCTTTTATATAGTTTAAAAACAACACAAATAAATAGGGGAACCCAAAACTGTTTCAAAAAGGGAAGTGAAAGTGAGAAAGACAAGCATTGTTGAAGTGGGAGCTAGCCTTGAACTTTGTTCATGCTCACGGAAACTTTGTGAATCTTGATAACATAAACTTTTCAATAAAAATAATTATCCCCTTGTACAATTCCTTGTATTATAAAAATAATGTGCCAAGGTTTTCCTTTAGGATGTTTACATTTGCTTGATCGTTTGTACGGTGCAGGACAGAAACTTTGGCTATAGTGCGTGATTTTACATTTTTTGCTGGAATGTCAAATGGTTCTGATTCTTCTTGCACTATCTTCCTATACAAATTGTTTATTTGTCCTAATTTTTTTCAAGTATCATAAGTATGGTGAATGTTCATATTATTACAGACTGTTCTGTTTTAGACAGATTCTTTTTTTGATGCATAGTTTGCTTGTTTTGATGAAACTATCAATTTATATTAGTGGATTAAGCCATGGAAAAGTTATATTACAGTAGACACAATGCAAAAACAAAATATGAATTGGTTTGCAATATTACTTAGAGTAGTGATTTGCTTTCTTATACTAACTGATCTTACCGAGTTTTCTGTTGAAGTTTTGTGTGGATGAAGTGTTCGATGATCGAGAAGGTCTCGATGTGAGAAGAAGGAAGAGAGGCAAGAGCTAAAGCTTGGGGATGCCCGAGGCACCCCAAGTAAACATTCAAGGAGACTCAAGCGTCTAAGCTTGGGGATGCCCCGGAAGGCATCCCCTCTTTCTTCAACAAGTATCGGTATGTTTTCAGATTCGTTTCGTTCATGCGGTATGTGCAATCTTGGAGCGTCTTTTGCATTTAGTTTTCATTTTTCTTTTATGCCCCATGCTGGTATGAGGTAGTCCTTGGTTGATTTATAGAATTCTCTTTGCACTTCACTTATATCTTTTGAGTATGGCTTTATATAATGCTTCATGTGCTTCACTTATATCATTTGAAGTTTGGATTGCATGTTTCTCTTTACATAGACAACCGCCATTTGTAGAATGCTCTTTTGCTTCACTTATATTTGTTAGAGCACGTGCATATCTTTTGTAGAAAGAATTAAACTCTCTTGCTTCACTTATATCTATTTAGAGAGATGACAGGAACTGGTCATTCACATGGTTAATTAGTCATAAAATCCTACATAAAACTTGTAGATCACTGAATATGATATGTTTGATTCCTTGCAATAGTTTTGCGATATAAAGATGGTGATATTAGAGTCATGCTAGTGGGTAGTTGTGGATTAGTAGAAATACTTGTGTTGAGGTTTGTGATTCCCGCAGCATGCACGTATGGTGAACCGTTATGTAACGAAGTCGGAGCATGATTTATTTATTGATTGTCTTCCTTATGAGTGGCGGTCGGGGACGAGCGATGGTCTTTTCCTACCAATATATCCCCCTAGGAGCATGCACGTAGTACTTTGTTTCGATGACTAATAGATTTTTTCAATAAGTATGTGAGTTCTTTATGACTAATGTTGAGTCCATGGATTATACGCACTCTCACCCTTCCACCATTACTAGCCTCTCTAGTACCGCGCAACTTTCGCCGGTACCATAAACCCACCATATACCTTCCTCAAAACAGCCACCATACCTACCTATCATGGCATTTCCACAGCCATTCCGAGATATATTGCCATGCAACTTCCATCATCATCATACACATGACTTGAGCATTTATTGTCATATTGCTTTGCATGATCGTAAGATAGCTAGCATGATGTTTTCATTGCTTGTCCATTTTTTTATGTCATCGCTACGCTAGATCATTGCACATCCCGGTACACTGCCGGAGGCATCCACACTACTAGGAAAAGGCATGCTAGTGGCGCACCTAATTTGCCTTCTAATGGCGCACTACCGGTGCGCCACTGGCATCACGCCATTAGAATTAAATTATAATGGCGCACCACCGGTGCGCCATTAGTATCTGGTGTTCTAATGGTGCACCATGTAGTGCGCCATTAGTATAGCCTGCAGTGCACCATTAGAATGCCTCCCAGGGGGCCATATGTACCCATGTGCTTTCGCATTCTAATGGCGCACCAGCAGTTAATGCGCCATTAGTGTGATGATCACAGTGCGCCATTAGTGTCTTGTGTGGTGCGCCATTAGTATGAATATTAGGTTTTATTTTTATTTTTGCTTTTCTGATTTTTGCACAGGTTACAAAATATATTATTAGACAGAATATAGACAGCAGCACACAGCAACATCAGATTCATCGAATACAATAGAAGATTAGTCTCCGAATACAATTCATCATATTAGTCTCCGAATTCAAAAGACCGAACAAAGATAAAACATTACAAGTCTCAAGACCGCGAGTATCAAGTGTGCCTTCACATTACAAGTCAATATCGATCATCTAAACTACCATCACATAGAAGAGAGTTGTGGTCATCACGATGAGCATCATCGCGATCAAACTGGTCTTCATTCGGTTCCTCCAACGCTCCCTCCTCTCTCCCGCTAGATAGCGGGCGTATCTACATTCATCCTCCGCCCTAGTGGTGTACCCTTTGTAACTGTTACCGCTGAAACGGTGAACCTGTCTTCGACAATCCTCCCAGTCGTCGTAGACTCCGGGAACCTTACCCTTGTACACGACATACGACGGCATCTCTATGCACAAGCCAAACAACAGACAATACATAAGCAATATGTAAGTATGCAACAAAAGGATCGGAAGAGAAAAGCAAGACATTAATAGCACGATTCATGGTCCTACTAATAAATAGCATTGATTACATCTAAGTTGAACGTCTGTCCAAACCAAAGAGACATACGAATTCATTAAAGTATAATTACAACATGAGCCAATCAATGTTTCAGAACTACACATCACTACTTTTGACTCGACTCATCGGACAGGAATGTGGATGAAGCCGCCGTCTGTCGTGATGGTCATGAAATTGCGGTCGTTGTCACCCTGCATTTGTAGCATTTCATCTATCTCACTGTTGGACGGTTGATATCTGAGGAAGAACTGCCCCGAGGTATGAAGGACATCTTGATGGATGATGTCCGCAAACTCCGACTGGATGCGAAAGAATTCTTGTCTGAGGTCCGCGTCCTGGACTGCCGACTAGCTCGCGGCCCAATCTTTGGGATTATCTGGTAGCAGAAGTTGATGATGGTCCCTTACGATCGCCCGCATGAGATGGAGGGCGTAGTAGGCATCCTTATGACCGCCAGGCGGCTGCTTGACGCAGCAGAACTTCGTATTGTGTGAGAACATGTGCTTGCCGTACTTACGAACTGCCCTGGTGAAGGTGCCTCCACATTTGGTGTTGCCAGGGAGAACATCATCAAGAATTTTCTTGACATTTGTGTAGTCTATGTTGGAGTTACCGTTCGGGTCGAAATACGTGGCCATGGAATATTTCGGGATTAAGAGGATGAGTGTGCAATGTGTGTCACTGCACAGAACACGGAATGTTAGAAAAAAAAGAACGATCGAAATCTAAGAAATCATATGTTACGGGGCGGTTAAGGGATGACTTACTCGGGAAAGTAAGCCACAAGGAAGTTATCCTTATCTGGGTTTGCCAGAATGACGCCTTCGAGGTGTGAACTCGCAACTTGGCGGTCCCCAGTGCTGCTCAAGTGCTTGGCACGCATGTAGAAGGGGTCGACTATCACGATGTCCGGGGTCTTGTCTCTAATGATCCGCATCTCCATACTCAGTGAAAACAGCCGAACGAAGGTGTAGTGTAGCGGATGAAGGTTAAACATAGCAAAGATGTCATCAAACCGCAGGACGATCGTACCCCCGATGTCGCCATCCACAAAGCCCTTGCCCTCTGGCACCTTGGCCACGAAAACCGGGTATGCCACATCCTTCTCTCTGAGACGCCGCTTCTCCAAAGAAAGAACACTGTCGTGCAGACTCCACATAGCACCGGTTGCAGCATTCAGCATATTTGGTGGTAGCATCGCCCTACCCGCCACATGCACCCTCGTCGAGATATCCTTAGGTGAAGGTGGCCCGTCCTGAGCACGGATCGAACTCGGTGCCGGCTGGCTCGCACCAGCGCCCTTGTTAGTCTTTCGTTTCCGTCCCTTCTTCTTGATCTCCTATAATGGGACCGAGTTCTGCTCACAGACCGCCTTCTTGAGCGTGTTGGGGCTGATAATATTTCGCACCTCAGCTATCTGAGGCTCGGTGAAGGCAGGAGCTGGAGGCGTGTCCTGGGAACTGAACACCAGACGACACCTATTGCAATTGGAATTCTCTGCCATACCAGCTAGATCGCGGTGGTCTTGGTTGGATTCTTGAGAAAGAGGCCCGCAGAACTCGTCAGCATACCCATATTCGGCAAAGTACTTATCAATGTTGGTAAATGTACCGTCGTCGTTGTCGTCGCCGTCCGGATCCTGTGCCATAGGGCTGTCCGGATCCTGTGCCATAGGGATGTCCGGCAGGTCCGGTAGCGTTGCGGCATTCTTGCCATGGCTTGGCGCCGGCACGACTGGCGGTCTTGTCTGTGGGGTGGTGTCCCCCGCCCCCAAACGAATCTGGCTCTTCGGCCAAAGCAGGGGCCAGTTTACGCAGGCGCTGAGGGTCATCTCATCTTCTTCGTCGGCCCCAGCGGGTCGAATCGGAGGTAACAACTCGTCGCAGCCTAGCAGCACCCGAACCACTTCAACCCTATACATTGTGGGTGGCATCTGATTACCGTGGAACATGGGGTTGCCCGGTTGAACGATTCTGCCCTTGGCGACAGCGACCAACTCGGCGCCCACGAAGTGCAGAAGAGTGCAAGGAACGTCGGCGGTGCCCTGCGAAAACATGTACAGGGCGTCAGGGATGCCTAGTCAAAGGCAAGGAGATGAAGTCATTGGCCGAGAGGCTTAGTTACCGTGATGCCGTCGAGCTCGGCTAATGTCGAGGCACCGCCAACGGCGAGCGTGCAACTGACGGAGGGGGCGCTTGTTGGCGAGGTGCCGGCCGGCGTACACCCGGGTGCATTAAGCTCCAATGCCCATGCCGGCGCCAAAGACACGAATACCGCCTCCGCCGGAGACACCAATGGCGTCACCGCCGGAGACACCAATTGCGCCGCCTGCGCGCTGTGCGAGTTGCTGGCCGTGAAGCTGGGAACCGGGGGAGGCCCCTATTGGCCGCCCGCAATCCACGTTGTTAGCCCATGAATCAACGTAGGCACCATGGCGTTGAGCGTCGTTCCAAGTTGTTGTTGCACTTGCTCTTGGACAAGCTCCGGAATCCGCGCCACTTGTGCCTTGAGTTCTTCAACCTCACGCGTCTGGCTTTCCGAGCTGGTGTTTTTCTCCTTCCGCACACTAGCGGTATAGTATGACCGCCATTTTGTGGACAAGCCTTTGTCGGCCACACGACCAGCTGACGTCGGCTTAGTGAGCTTATCCTTGTTTTTCATTATGGTCAACACCCTATTTAAAGGGGTGTCGAAAGGGGAGCTCTTAGACGACCCTGCGCTACTGCTTTCAGTGTCCTGTGAAAGGAAGGTGAACCATTTAGAAATATTGGGTATTAATTAGAGTGCAACCATATGGAGCTAATTACGCGGGGGTGTATTCCTTACCAGAAGAAGCTCAAGCGCCCTGGTCTTCGGATCCGTGGTAAGCTCCTTTGTTATCGGGTCCTCCTTGTACCGGGCCCTGACATAGTTCCTGGTCTGCTTGTCACCGCTGTATTTCTCGAAGCGGGGCGGTAGGCCTTGCTCGGCACGCTCCGCGTCCTCCTTGACCCATATAGGCTCCGCCACTCTGTAACCGTCGGGACCGAGTTTGTGTTCCCCTAAGTTCAACTCCCGCATTTCTTTCCCCCACTGACTTGATTCGGAGGTTGCACTGCTCTCGCACTTGATCTTGAACTCCTTGTACTCATCTTCGCTCATCAAAGGATATTTCGCCTTGATCTTCTCATAACTATCACCTTTATCAATCATTCTCTTCACCGTGCTTTTCCAAGTAGACAGGGCCGTGCTCATCTTCGTGAGGGCGGCACTGTTCACTTTATTCCCTGAGAGGCGTGTGTTTTCAAATTAGGCGGCGAACTTGTATCGTTCGTGAAGCTTTGTGAAGAGGAGGTTGCGCAAATTCCCTTGGTCCTTATACCTGAGGTTCTCGGTGTTGATCGAGATGATGCTCCGGAGAATGCACCCGAGCTGAATCGAGTACCCCTTGACTATATGTTTGGGCTCCGTTGGATTCCCGTCGGAGTCCACTCGAGTGAATTCCTCCTTGAGGTTGCGGAGCGCATTCGGGCACCGGTCCTTCCTTTGCTTCTTCGGTTGGCTGCCATCTGTGTGTGCGCCGCCATCATCAGTGGTGGCATCCTCGGCGGCACCATCAGTGGTGTCATCCCCGACACCACTAGGGGTTGTGTAATCAGGATCGGTGTCTTCCGCGGCGTCCTCATAGCGGTGAGGTTGTTCCTCCATCTCCTGGGACAGCTCCCAGAATTGCTTGCCGCCCGAACCACCGGCCTCATCGTTGTGGGCCATGTTTCGCTCTAAATAGGAAAAAAGTTTGGTCAAAAAGTTGGTTATTGTCAAGGAACAAGATCATGGTCTCATCATTTAGGGTTTGTCGACACCGAGGCACCCTAAAAGTCTAAGCGTACATCATTTAGGTTCTCATCGACACCGAGGCATCCAGGGCAGCCAAGTTAAGTTTTCATCATTTAGAGTTTATCGATGCCGAGGCAACCTAGGTTGGGCCTAATCACTTGGCACTAATCACTTGGCTCTATTGCCACCTATCTTGGGTTTATCATCTAGGGTTTATCGATGCTAAGGAGAATTCTAAGTTGGGCCTAATAACTTGGCTCTATTGCCACCTATGGTTTAATGCAGCAAGAATGGCAGGGCAGTTGATCCTACTTAACTAAGTACTAAGATACCCCGGCCCATGCATTAGTCGCAAGTACCCCATATGTCCTATTTTTAGCAAAGTCATGCTAAAATTCACGGAAAATTTTAGCATGACCTTTGCTGAAAATAGGACATATGGAGTACCCGAATTTGCCGGGACGGAAGTTAATCGACATTCCGGCAAACTCAAGGGCAACTCGGGGTACCTGCAAATTCATCACGACACAATGGTCGGAGACAAAACCCAGCAAACTAGCAAGATGATCATCATCTTTGCAAGACAGTAGCTCAAGTTTTTCACAGTAGCCTCTGAAGAAAACAGCATTGCAACATTCAAGTTCACAGGATAAAAAAATCATCCACATTCACCAACCCACATGATGTTAAAACCCACATGAGCTGTAAACAGACTTAAAAACCCACATGATGTTATAACTGTATACACTGAACATGATGATACCAAATGGGAAGGAAAATTGTATCACTCTAGATTAGTGTAGCCACTATCTAACAAAACCAGAATGTTAACAAAATTACACCATGATGATACCAAATTCTTGTAGCAGTACAATGAGTTCACAGGATAAAAAAATCATCCACATTCACCAACCCAAACTGGTGGAGATACAGCAAACCAGAACCTCCCAGGTTTCTGCCATTTTATTTTTCCCACCGTATATGTTTTTTGATTCATGTCATGGTACTTGCTGTCAAACCAAGTATTTTCTTTCTACATAATCTGGGAAGTTTCCTTCTTACTGTCTCACTATCTTACTGTCTCACTACAAAAACTAGTATGCTTAGTTGAGACTAGTATGCTTAGTTGCATTATGACAGGCAAAAACTACAAATATTTGTGTTTTTAGTTGAGCAATGCAGCGACAGTGTGATAGGCAAGTTTCAGCTGGCAAAGTGTCACGATTCAGACAACAGAGCAGCTAAGCATAGCAAGTGGATAGTTTAGTCAGTATACTAGTACTCTTTAGAAAGCATGAGACATATATTACCTGGAGGAGACTTCGTCGGAGAGTTTCCTGTGAATTGGAAATACAACGAGATCAGCAAAGGACAGTAAGATATATACTAAAATTATCATAACAAAATGCCAGCTACTTCCATGGTCAAAGAATAGATTATGATAGCTGGACAAGTACAGGTCAAACTAGATAACAAGACTAGGCTTAGACTAATATCCTCATAGCATAATCTGACATCAAGCAAATAATATAAGAACAGTGAAAATGTATGTTCACTTCAAATGAATATGGACCAAGTGTTCACATTCTTGGAGTAACAAATATTCATCTTCTCATTTGTAGATACCTAGGAGTAACAAGACTGCACTTGCCAATAATGTTTTATTTAATGAAGCAAACCAGATTTATGTACAACCACATAGTGTCACAAGTATAGGTTTCCATTTTTCTTTGCGGTCAGATACATCAAGAAGAGCCAACAGGTTTCCTACTCATCCTTCATTCTATACCTCACCTAAAAGACAAAATATACGTTTATTGCACACCTGATCATTGAGTCGCATTGACGGTTACGAATAGTGTGATAATACTGACCAGCTCAATTAAAATATATTAAGCTCACAATTTGATGGAATAGTTACTTTATGGCCATATGCCCCACATAAATGCAGGCATGTAATCCCCAAGAACTGACTAGCAACTCAACAAAAATGCATCAAATTCTCAGTTTACCCAAAAACCAAGGCAATCTGTAGCCATGCTATACTAAATTCTAACTATAACAAGGATACTCACTACACTAGACATCAAAGGGCTGTCCAAAAGCAAACTCAGTTCCTATTTGTTGCTCAAGTAAATAGCAGGCATGCCTCACATGTTTTTGTTCTAGAAAAACACAGACTCCGGCTTCGACAGCATAATACAGAGTACTGAACCAACATTGTGAATACAAGATCCTCCACCACTTCAGGTAACACCAACAGCCACAGGGAGCCCTAACTTAGTCCAAAATGACATGGCTAGGTCTCAGGTTTTCCCCACTATAAACATGGAAGAACACACATAGAGATCCATGGATCGCACCCTGCCCCCAGCTACGTGCTGTACCGATCATGCCCTAGCACATGCGCATCAACACGGCAACTAATCACACGGCCGCATCTGCCCTCTCACGCGCCAGCCCACCCACCTACGCATCGCATCAGAGTGCAGCCATGGCATTCAATCAACACATGACCAGTATAAATCTGCTCTGATTTCGCAGGCCCGGAGGAGCAGGGGACGGATTCGGCACGAATACGTAGCAGGGCGGGCTAGGGAAGAAGGAGGGAGGGGGGAGTGTTGGGGCGGGCGGCGCTTACGGATTGCTCGGAGTGCCAGGTGAGGCCGCGGCAACTAGGAGATGGGATTGGGGTAGGGTCGCCTCACTCACCTGCTGGCTAGCGCACCGGCGTCGAGGAGAGGTGGGCGAGTTCGGGTGGCGTGAGCAAGGAGGTTGGTCGGTGCGGCGGTCCTCGATCTACGGTGGCGGTCCTCCTCGATCTGCGGCGGCGGTCCTCCTCGAGAGTCACTTGGCAGTAGCAGCTTCCCAGCCCGTCTGGGCACTCCTCCCTGGTCCGGACTGGCCACGTTGCTCGGGGATGGCAAAGGAGGCGAGGGGCGGCGAGGGGGACGGTGAACACGGGGGGCAACGGGTATGATCAATGAGGCAGGGGAGAGATTAGAGAGATTGAGGATTTAGTGTGGAGGGAAGCTTTCTAATGGCGCACCACCCCCTCGTGCGCCATAAGTAGGACTATTCTAATGGCGCACCACCCCTTGGTGCGCCATTAGAATATTGTTTTAATCTAGCCCACTAGCCACATCTACAACCTAACCCTATCTACAACAGAACCCACCCACTAGCCTGACTGGTCAGCACGCAGCACACACACTAGGAGGTCTTGGGTTCGATTTCCAGGCTCCCCAATATTTTTTTATGCATTTTAAATGCTTTTTTTATATTTATTTGTGTTTAAATATGTTCAAACTTCTTTAAATCATAACAGTAATATTTTTTTATAAAAACAATAATAAATTTTTAAAAAATATGTTCAAATTTGTTACTTGAAAATATCATCGGCGACGGCGGTGGAGCGGGGGAGGGTGCGGGGGTGCCCGTTGGCGGCGGTGGAGCGGGGGAGGGTGCGGGGGGCCAGGTGCTCGTCGGTGCCGGTGGAGAGGGGGAGGGTTGCGGTGGGTCGGCAGCGGCGGTGGAGCTAGCGGGGGAGGGTCCGGGTGGGATCGAGATGGAGGGGGATCGAGATCGAGATGGAGGGGGAATCGAGATCGAGATGGAGGGGGATCGAGATCAAGTGTCCTCATGAATTCAAAAAGTGCCCATGAAATTTAAAAATATTCATGATATCAAAAAGTGCCCATGAAATACAATCGAGAAATGAAGACTACGATTTAAATACAATCGATCTTAGCTAGCTATCTGTTCACAATCTTCTTGCCCTTCTTTTTCACAAATGGAGTTCTTCTGTGGAACGGACGTCCTTTAGGTAGGGCGGTCCTGCTTCTTCTTGTGGTGTGTGCTGCTACTTCATCGTCGTCGTCATGTTCGATCTTTGGGTCGCCGTACTTGTCGAAGTCTTGCTCATTGGCTACTCCATCCATTCCGATGATCTTCCTTTTGCCTCTCCTCACGACAACACGACTGGGCTTTGACGGGTCGGTAATGAAGAAGCATTGGTCCACTTGGGAAGCCAGTACCCATGGCTCATTTTTTGCGGTGACGTTTGCGCCCGCGGTCTTGGATTTGGCTTCGGGTATAACCATTGTGGTGAAATACGAGTCTTCTTTTAGGACGCTCTTGGCCTATCTGACACGGAACATCGGGACCTTCTCTCTAGCGTAGCTCAGCTCCCAGATCTCGTTGATCCTTCCGTAGTATCTGTCCTTGTCGTTACCGGTGTAGGATTCCATCATTACCCCGGAGTTCTGATAACCATCTCTCTTCATGTCCTTATCCTCGGTGTAGAATGTGTAGCCGTTGATATCGTACACCTCATAGGTCATCAGGTTGTGCTCGGCGCCCTGTGACAAGGCGAATATGAGTTGTTCTTCCGCGGAAGAATCCTCATGTAAAGGGTACGACAGAAGCTTCTGCTTGAACCAACGCGTGAAACATGAGTTGTGCTCTTTGAGTATATCTCCGTCCGTCCTCTGTTGGCCTCGGTCATTGTACGTCTTCTCAATAAAGGTTTTGTGCTCTACCACCCAAGGATCGACCACGTCTATGTGTTGTAGCGCGACTAGGTTTGCTCTTTCAAAGTCGGCGAGTCAACCCTCGAAGTCGACATGCATTTCGCGGCGACCCTCACGGTGACCCCATCCAGCGGGCCTGCCGAGGTGCATGTTGATGGGCAGACCAACGGGGTTCTCGATGCCTAGATAATTCGTGCAGTAGGAGATGCACTCTTCGGTCAGAAAGCCCCTGGCTATACTTCCCTCTAGACGTGACATGTTGCGAACGTATCCTTTGATGACACCATTCATCTTTTCGAACGGCATCATGTTGTGCAGGAACGTCGGCCCAAGTTGGATGATATCCTCCATGATATGGACCAGCAGATGCACCATAACGTCGAAGAATGCGGGCGGGAAGTACATCTCAAGCTCGCATAGTATCACCATGATCTCTTCCTGTAGCCTTCTGAGTTGCCTCACGCCAATCGACTTCTGAGAGATGACGTCGAAAAAGTTGCATAGGCCAAATAGCGTTTCACGGACGTGCGCGTCCATGATCCCACGGATTGCAACTAGAAGTATCTGCATCATCAGCACGTGGAAATCGTGAGACTTCATCCCGCTGAACTTCTGCTTTACTGGGTCTAGGTATCTGCTTATCTTCCCCGCGTAACCGTAAGGAAGTTTTACTCCTAGGAGGCAGGTGAAAAACTCCTCGATCTCCTCCTGACTTAGAGTGAAGCACGCGGGAGGGTAGTCATTTCTGGTCTTCTTGGCCTTTTTGCCTTTGCGACGACTTTCTGTGTCCTGCTTCGCCTCATCATCATCATCATCATCATCATCATTAGCGTGAAGCTCCCGCCTGATGCCCATTGATTTCAAGTCTGCCCTTGCTTTCGGCCCATCTTTGGTCCTCTCTGGCATGTTGAGCAGGGTACCAAGCAGACTCTCGCACACGTTCTTTGTGATATGCATGACATCAAGGCTGTGAGGCACACGGTGGATCTTCCAGTACGGCAAGTCCCAAAAAACAGACCTCGTTTTCCATACCTTCAGCAGCGGCTCCGGCGCCTTTCGCTTCTTTCCCGGCTCTGGCGCCTTTTGCTTCTTTCCCGGCAGTGGGCAGTCTTTCCAATTTTTCAATAGCTCGTCTATTTCCTCGCCGCTCCTCGTACACGGGCGTTTTCGGGGTTCGGTTTCACCATCGAACAGATCCTTGCGTTTCCTCCATGGGTCATCGTCGCGAAGCCACCTTCGATGTCCCATGAACACGGTTTTCGAAGACCTGGGATCTCTATCTAGATGGCGATACGTTGTGTCATCCATGCACCTTACGCATCCAGAAAATCCGTGGACTACCTGCCCCGCGAGATATCCGTAACTGAGATAGTCGTGCACCGTCGTGAGCAGTGCGGCTCTCATAGGGAAATATTCTTTCTCTGCGGCGTCCCACGTATTGGCTAGCGTTTTCCACAGCATGTCTAGCTCCTCCTTCAGCAGCCCCAGATACAGATTAATGTCGTTCTCTGGTTGTTTTGGCCCTTCAATTAGCATACTCATGTGAATGTACTTCCTCTTCATGCACAACCAGGGGGGAAGGTTGTACATCCACACAAACACAGGCCAGGTGCTATGTGTGCTTCTCTGGCTGCCAAACGGATTGACTCCATCGGTGCTCGCGCCTAGCACGATGTTCCTTGGATCCTTCCCAAATTCTGGGTATTCGAAGTTCAACGCTTGCCACTGGCTCGCATCCTTAGGGTGATTCAGCATCTTGTCTTTTTTATTTATCTCCGGATCATTCCTGTCATCTTCCCGCTTCTTCTCCTCCCTATCCGTGTGCCAACGCAGGAGCTTTGCTACCTTAGGGTCCGTGAAATACCACTACAGATGAGGAGTGATCGGAAAGTACCACACTGATTTTCGAGGAGCTTTCTTCCTCTTCTTGTATCGAGTGACGCCGCACACCGGACATATGGTAGACTCCGCGTGCTCGTCCCGATAAATGATACAATTGTACATGCACACATGGTATTTCACGTGCGGTAAATCCAGAGGACACACGATTTTCTTCGCCTCCTCGAAACTGGTCGGGCACTTGTTCCCCTTGGGAAGACGTTCGTGCCAGAATGACATGTTCTCATCGAAGCATGCGTCGGTCATTTTATGTTTTACCTTCATCTCCAGAGCCATGAGCGTTACTTTCAGGCGGATATCCTCGGGACTGCATCCTTCATACAATGGAGTAACCGCGTCTATCTCCAGTTGATCCAGCTTGGCTTTCTCTCGGGCGGCAGCTCTTGCGTTATCCGTCTGCTTGAGAAGCAACTCTTGAATATGAGGGTCCTGCACCCAGCCTCCATCGTCGTCTGCTCCGGCATCTTCATCTTCATGATCATGCCCTTCGTCTTGATCTTCCTCATCATCATGTACGACATCTTCTACATGATGACTGTGTACAGCATCACCGTCGTGATCATGTCCTGGAGATTCTTCGTCTTCTCGCCCGCCCTCGCCGCGGTGGTACTTGTCTTGTTGCCCTTCCTCATTTCTTGCCCGGCCCCCATGGACGACTTCATAGTCATTTTCATCACCTTCCCACCGATAGCCATCCATGAAACCACGCAAGAGCGGGTGGTCCCGCACCTGCCCGAAATCCGGGTCCGCAATAAGGCTCTTCAGCTTGCATCTTTGACACAGACATCTTATCTCCGTCTTGTTCTTTTGAAGCATCTCGGCCTTCGCGGAGCTCAAAAACCTATTCACGATGCCTTCAGTCATCGTGCGGACCATGGTCGCCTGCGGGGTAGAGCAAAACGATATTTTAGAACCAAGAAAAAATTTGGCATGACCTTGCCTAAAAATAGGACCAAAAAGAATGCATAGTGCCAAAATTCTCGTCGAAACGGGAATGAATCAAAACATTCCGGCAAAATATTGGCAACTATCGCATTTCAAATACCGGTACCTTCAAACACAAACATATATGCAACACCACAAACACATGCAACACCACAAACATACATAGATCTAGCTAGGCCACAAAAAGTGCATGTGCACATTGTTGGAGCGAGCTAGGGAGAAAAAAACTAGATCTACATCATGAAGATAGATTTCTCCTTACTTACCTATCAAAAAAAGGTAATTTCACCACTTAATTTTGATGAATCTATGCTGGAAATGAGGTGAGGAGGAGGAGGAAGCCGAAAGCTTGGAGAAGGAGGTGGAGGGAATGAAGTGGGGAAAGTGAGTGGGTAGGTGTGGGGCTGTCCAAAATATCTTGTTGGGGTCCCAGGTTACTAATGGCGCACCACCAGCAAATGCGCCATTAGTAACCCTGGTTACTAATGGCGCACCTGCAGGTGGTGCGCCATTAGTAGTTTTGCAAAAAAGTAAAAAAATATATATATATATACTAATGGTGCACCGGGTAATAGTGCGCCATTACTAGTTTAAACTAGTAATGGCGCACTGTGAAACGGTGCGCCATTAGTAGTTTTGCAAAAAAAAGAATAAAAAAATTTACAGTAATGGCGCACTGTCTGCCTGGTGCGCCATTACTAGTTAGAACTAGTAATGGCGCACTTCGACCTGATGCGCCATTAGTTTGTATGGAAAAATGGAAAAATAATTAATACTAGTGGGGCACCCTATTTCTGGTGTGCCATTAGTGTCTTCCACACTAATGGCGCATCACCAACCGGTGCGCCATTAGTATATAGTAGTGGCGCACTGCTTCCATGGTGCGCCATTAGTATCAATCCTATCTATAGCCCTTTTGCTAGTAGTGCCATATAGAGTCATACTTTGTTCTAGACATTGAGTTGTAATATTGAGTTGTAAGTAAATAAAAGTGTGATGATCATCATTATTAGAGCATTGCCCCAGTGAGGAAAGGATGATGGAGACTATGATTCCCTCATAAGTCAGGATGAGACTCCGGACTTTACAAAAAATAAAAGAGGCCAAAGAAGCCCAAATAAAACAAAAGAGGCCAAAGAAGCCCACCAAAAAATAATAATAAAACAAAAAATGAGAGAAAAAGAGAGAAGGGGCAGTGCTACTATCCTTTTACCACACTTGTGCTTCAAAGTAGCACCATGTTCTTCATATAGAGAGTCTCTTGAGTTATCACTTTCATATACTAGTGGGTATTTTCATTATAGAACTTGGCTTGTATATTCCGATGATGGGCTTCCTCAAACGCCCGAGGTGTTCATGAGCAAGCAAGTTGGATGCACACCCACTTAGTTTCAATTTGAGCTTTCATACACTTATAGCTCTAGTGCATCTGTTGCATGGCAATCCCTACTCACTCACATTGATATCTATTGATGGGCATCTCGATAGCCCGTTGATACGCCTAGTTGATGTGAGACTATCTTCTCCTTTTTGTCTTCTCCACCATCATATTCTATTCCACCTATAGTGCTATGTCCATGGCTCATGCTCATGTATTGCGTGAAAGTTGAAAAGGTTTGAGAACGTCAAAAGTATGAAACAATTGCTTGGCTTGTCATCGGGGTTGTGCATGATGTGAATATTTTGTGTGGTGAAGATGGAGCATAGCCAGACTATATGATTTTGTAGGGATCACTTTCTTTGGCCATGTTATTTTGAAAAGACATGACTGCTTTATTACTAGGCTTGGAGTATTATTATTTTTATGTCAAATGATAGACTATTTCTTTGAATCACTCGTATCTTAATGTTCATGCCATGAATAGATTGCATGATCAAGATTATGCTAGGTAGCATTCCACATCAAAAATTATCTTTTTTATCGTTTACCTACTCGAGGACGAGCAGGAATTAAGCTTGGGGATGCTGATACGTCTCTGTTGTATCTATAATTTTTGATTGTTCCATGCCAATATTCTACAACTTCCATATACTTTTTGGCAACTTTTTATACTATTTTTGGGACAAACATATTGATCCGGTGCCCAGTGCCAGTTCCTGTTTTTTGCATGTTTTTTGTTTCTCGAATATCCATATCAAACGGAGTCCAAACGGGATAAAAACTGACGGATATTTTTTTTGGAATATATATGATTTTTGGGAAGAAAAATCCAAGCGAGACAGTGCCCGAGGTGGCCACGAGGCAGGGGGCGTGCCTGCCCCCCTGGGCATGCCCCTGACCCTCGTGGGCCACCTGTAAGGACGTTGATGCCCTTCTTTCGCCGCAGGAAAGCTAATATCCGGATAGAGAACATGTTAAAATTTCAGCCCAATCGGAGTTACGGATCTCTGGGAATATAAGAAATGTGAAAGGGAAGAATCTGAGAACGTAGAACCAGAGAGAGACAGAGAGACAGATCCAATCTCGGAGGGGATCTCGCCCCTCCCATGCCAGGGAGGCCAAGGACCAGAGGGGAAACCCTTCTCCCATCTATGGAGGAGGTCAAGGAAGAAGAAGAATATGAAGGGGTCCCCTCTCCCCTTCTCTTCCGGTGGCACCAGAACGCTGCTGTGGTCATCATCATCATCACCGCGATCTACACCAACACCTCCGCCATCTTCATCAACATCTCCATCACCTTCCCCCCTCTATCTATAGCGGTCCACTCTCCCGCAACCCACTGTACCCTCTACTTGAACATGGTGCGTTATGCTTCATATTATTATCCAATGACGTGTTGCCATCCTATGATGTCTGAGTAGATTTTCGTTGTCCTATCAGTGGTTGATGAATTGCTATGATTGATTTAATTTTCTTGTGGTTATGTTGATGTCCTTTGGTGCCCATCATATGATTGAGCGCGTGGATCACACCCTAGGATTAGTTGTATGTTGATAGGACTATGTATTGGAGGGCAAGAGTGACAGAAGCTTCAACCTAGCATAGAAATTGATGCATACGGGATTGAAGGGGGACCAATATATCTTAATGCTATGGTTGGGTTTTACCTTAATGAACGTTAGTAGTTGTGGATGCTTGCTAATAGTTCCAATCATAAGTGCATAGAATTCCAAGTCAGGGATGACATGCTAGCAGTGGCCTCTCCCACATAATACTTGCTATCGGTCTAGTAAAGTAGTCAATTGCTTAGGGGCAATTTCGCAACTCCTACCACCACTTTTCCACACTCGCTATATTTACTTTATTGTTTCTTTATCTAAACAGCCCCTACTTTTTATTTACGTACTCTTTATTATCTTGCAAACCTATCCAACAAAACCTACAAAGTACTTCTAGTTTCATACTTGTTCTAGGTAAAGCGAACATCAAGCGTGCGTAGAGTTGTATTAGTGGTCGATAGAACTTGAGGGAATATTTGTTCTGCCTTTAGCTCCTCGTTGGGTTCGACACTCTTACTTATCGAAAACTGTTGTGATCCCCTATACTTGTGGGTTATCACAGGGAGGGTTCCTCCTCCAAATAATCCATGGAAGATTTTGAACACAAGGATAGTGTCCGGCTCTGCAAAACAAGTTCCATATACCACCTAGAGAGAATAATATTTCCACAAATCTAATCCGTTGACACGTTTTGATAGCACGACATCATGTCATGGCCCGGTCATTATTCGAACCATTTTTCCCAGCCAGCCCTGCACATATTGCGAGGCGGTTTTCTTGACACGTCTTGTCGAATCAGAGATTGTGTCCCCCTTATTATGGGATTCTCATCAATACGGACGTGGGTAACCCACTCGCGCTCGTTGGTATGACTCCTCGATTTTAGGTGAGTCCAAAACGGTCGTGAGGAGGACGCTTGACATTCATCCTCTTTATAAAGAGGCCAAGACTTGTCCTTTTTTTCCTCTCGTGCTCAATCAAATCCTTCCCCCGCCTCAAGTTCCAACACCCCAGGCTCAGGTCAGGAGCTTCGGACCTTCAACCATGTCCGGATCCAACCTCCAAGGTCGGTGGATGCCTTCCTCTGTCACAGAGGAGGACATCAAGAAGCTGAGAGAGGCCAGATATTTGACCGCCAAAATTTCGCACAGGCTGCCCGCCCGAGGGCAGGTCATCCCCACTCCCGAACCCAACGAGAGTGTTATGTTCATCTCTCACTTCCTTCGAGGACTAGGCCTTGCTTTGGATCCCTTTGTTAGGGGGCTGATGTTCTATTATGGGCTGGATTTCCATGATCTGGCCCCAAATTCCCTCCTTCACATCTCGTTGTTCATCGTCGTATGTGAGGCCTTCCTCCGCATTACCCCTCACTTCGGCATGTGGCTCAAGACCTTCAATGTGAAGCCGAAGATGATCGAGGGGCAACATGCAGAGTGTGGAGGTGCCTTAATAAGCAAAAGCGCTGATGCTCCATGGCCAGAGGGTTCCTTCCCAGAGGTGTCCAGTTTGTGGCAGCAGGAGTGGTTTTATATCATAGCTCCCCGAAGTGCCAAGTGGGTAGCCGCCCCTGCCTTTCGCTCGGGCCCCCACCACAACTGACGTCATGGATCAGCAGGGGGTTGAACTGGGGTCCAGCAAAGGATGTGCCGATATTGCAGAGCCGCATCCGAGATCTCTTTGAGAGAGATTTCAGCCTGGTTATGGTAATGCAAGTTATGCTAGTTCGTCGAGTCCAGCCTTGCAAACGTCGACCCCTCCGTATCTGGGAATTCAACCCGGAAGGACCGCGAACCATCCAGCACTTCCTTGGCATGACGCTCGAGGAGGTGTACAAATTGTTCTTCAGACCCCAAATAGAGTGTCCGAACACCACCGAGGATGCGGGTCTGAGCTGCAACCGCCCTGATACCCAAGTAAGTAATCCCATGGCCAAACATGTTGTCCTTTTATTTATCATCACATCATTCTGAAAAATAGCTCTTTGACCAGGACTGGATAACAAAGGCGAAGATGATCAGGTGTTCGGCCCCCCTTCCCGAAGGCTCGGCCAATCCAGTACTGGACCAAATGCTCGAGTCGGCGCCTTATCAGGTGCCCTCAAAGGAAGATGAAGGGGGAGTAAAGAGGCCAGAAGCGGGCCTCACTCGCTACTCGTCCCAACCGGGGGAATGAGCACCTCCGCGAGGGAGGATAACCAGGGAGAAGAATCTGACATTCCCTCTCCCCGAGGAAGGAAGAGGACTACCTCTGAAGATCTGGAAACAAAGGTTTCCAAACGGGAGAAGAAATCCTCGCCAAAGGGTCCTGCCTCGGAGGGTATTCTTGCCGCACAATGTCCGCAAGGGGGTCATCCTCTACCGAGTTGTAAGTAATCAAAAAGTACATAATAGTGAAAACATCATACCTTACTTCCGAAGACAATAACCGAAGCTTATATATTGTAGTTTGGATCATAGCCCTTCTCGACAGAGTTCATCTTCGGGGGATCTTCTTCCAGAGCTGATGGAGAGCGAAACGCCTCCCCCTGTCACCCCGCCTCATGAGGTGGGCGACCCCGAAGTGTCGTCGCACAGGGTCTCTCCTGATCCGCCAAGGCTAGAGGGTAACCCTTTGGCTACCCGGAGTCCTCAGTATTCGGCTCCTAAAGAGAGCAACAGAAAGAGTCCGGGACCGTACAGTGTGCGGTCGGACGCACAGAAGGATCTTCTGGAGCAAGCGGCCGTCTCAGAAGCGCATCATACGCTAATGGGTACGGTAATTGAAAGGATTTCATCCGCTGAAAGAGGATTGCATGAAGCTTTTATGAGAATACTGAAAGGCTTTGAGGTACGTGAAATACTGTATGTTTTTGACAGTACCGCACATGTTAGGTGTGCCCTATGCAGATAGTAGCCCCTAAGACTCTAGTTGTCGTCGAAAACAGCGTCAAACAGAGGATCATTGTCCCAGGTAATAACCAGGCCGCCTTTATGTGCAGGTGGCTGAAGGTCCAGTGGCTAGCCGAACTGATGAGTTTGCCGAGCTAAAGCGGCAACTTGACGCGGCAGATGCCGACATCGTGCTTGTCAACAAGCGGCTTGATGAGGCACTGGGTAAGTGATTTCTCCGGTGATCAACACATAGTAAGAGGAGCATGATGCCAGTATCTTTATTATGCTGTGCCTGCAGATGGAGCTACCACCGTGGAGATCCTCCAGGCGGAACATGCCCGAGCCAAGGAACAAGACAAGAATAGTAATGTGGTCGCTCTAAAGGCGGTCGAAGAGCTGAGTGCTAAACAGGCCGCACATTGCCGAAGCAAGGAAAGAATGGCCGTTGACTTGAAAGATGCCGCCGACCGTTACCATCTTCCTGAAGAAGAAAGTCGTGCGAAGGCGGCGAACCTAGAGAAGGCCATGGTAGCAGCCAAGGAAGCCCGCTCAAAAATACGAGCGACGAAGGAGGAGCTGCATCAAGCTGGAGATATCGCAGCTGGGAAGCACTTTTTGTTGCGGACTAAGTTCGGAGATCCAAAGTATGCACCTCTTGATCAACTATGGAGTTCTGCGGACTCATACGTGGATTTGGCAGCAAGTGCTGCTGCTGCGGCCGAGTACTTCAAGGATCAAAAAGATCGTGAAGTGGAGAGGCTGTTCTGGTCACAGTTCCATGCTCCAGTGCGTCTGCTGCTATTGAACGAGCGGATGACCGAGTGGGCCGAGCTCCATAGGTTGTCCGGACTTGCCATGAGGTTTGTTGTGGATCATCTGTGGCTGGGAGGGCCAAGGCCGAATAGTTACTTTAGTTTAGTGCAATGCCGCACATCGATCCTATGAAGAGGTCAGCGTGCATAGAGGGTGCGCGAATGGCACTTGCCCGTGTCAAGACATACTGGGCAGATATGGAGGCCACTGCTATTGCAACACACGGTTCGGCCGTGGGCCGACTAGCTGCCGAGCACTACTTTTAAGAGGTCCTTGAAGGCGCTCATTCGATAGAGGCACAGTGCTCGAAGAATATTATGTTCTAGTGACATGTACTCCCATTATAAAAACAATGTTCTATTGAGTTATCAAGGCTATGTTTATACTTTTTCCTGAAAGTATTATGATGCCTCCTATGCGGCCTTATGTATATATGTATATAACCTGAAAGTTTGCAGTCGTCGGCTTCTGCCCCCACGCATATAATGCGGGGGTGTTTGCAAAAAACGCGTATTCACACTTGATCCAATGTCTTGGTCCATTAAGGAGGTGGTAGCGCAGCGAACGAGGCAATCAGACTATATTGCTTTAACACTTTCACTTAGCCATAGGAGTTTGATGGTGGGGCTACTATATAGCCCTTGGTACTTCTGTGCTCGTCCGAGTATGGGGCGTGTACGTACATGACCGGGAAACGGCCCTTTGTTAATGCAGAGGAATCCCAAAGATTTCATTGAGTCATCGAGTGGCTGACCAGTCTCGCGCTTCACAATCTCATATTCATCTATTCAACCGACACAAAGAACTTCAAAGAGTGCCCCAAAGTTTCTACCGGAGAGTCAAGACGAAAACGTGTGCCAACCCCTATGCATAAGTTCACGAGGTCACGGAACTCGCAAGTTGATCACCAAAACATACATCAAGTGGATCACATGATATCCCATTGTCACCACAGATAAGCACATGCAAGACATACATCAAGTGTTCTCAAATCCTTAAAGACTCAATCCGATAAGATAACTTCAAAGGGAAAACTCAATTCATCACAAGAGAGTAGAGGGGGAGAAACATCATAAGATCCAACTATAATAGCAAAGCTCGCGATACATCATGATCGTGCCAACTCAAGAACACAAGAGAGAGAGAGAGAGAGAGAGATCAAACACATAGCTACTGGTACATACCCTCATCCCCAAGGGAGAACTACTCCCTCCTTGTTATGGAGGGCACCGGGATGATGAAGATGGCCACCGGAGAGGGATTCCCCCTCCGACAGGGTGCCGAAATAGGTCTAGATTGGTTTTCGGTGGCTATGGAGGCTTCTGGCGGCGGAACTCTCAATCCATTCTACCCCCCGATGTTTTTAGGGTATATGGATATATATATAGGCGAAAGAAGTCGGTCAAGGGAGCCACGAGGGGCCCACGAGGGTGGGGGCGCGCCCAGGGGGGCAGGCACGCCTCCCTGCCTTGTGGCCACCTCAAAGCTTCCTTGAATTCAACTCCAAGTCTCCTGGATCACGCTCATTCCAAAAATCACGCTCCCGAAGGTTTCATTCCGTTTGGACTCCATTTGATATTTCTTTTCTGCAAAACACTAAAACAAGGGGAAAAACAAAAACTGGCACTGGGCTCTGGGTTAATAGATTATTCCTAAAAATAATATAGAAGTGTTTAATAAAGCCCATAAACATCCAAGACAAACAATATAATAGCATGGAACAATCAAAAATTATAGATACGTTGGAGACGTATCAACGCGCGGTACATATGCCGCCATCCAGCTAGGGTTGTGACGGAGGCCGGATTGTTAATCTAGCTCTGGACGAGCTGGGCTATCATTATGTGGTGTAGACCGCACTCATTTGATAGTGTCCAGGGGCTTGACTGCTGGGGTAGTATTCGGCTCGATAAGGCCACCCAGTGCTTCGGCTATGAGAGCCACGGTATGCTCCTCGGTACGGAGGGAGCGCTCCATGTTTCCATTGATTGTAATAACACCGTGAGGTCCAGGAATTTTGAGCTTTAGGTAAGCATAATGCGGGACCACATTGAAGTGGGCGAAGGCGGTTCTTCTAAGCAGTGCGTGATAACCGCTACGGAAAGGGACGACATTGAAGATCAACTCTTTGCTTTGGAAGTTGTCCAACGAACCGAACACCACTTCCAGTGTTACTGAGCCTGTGCAGCGGGCTTCAACACAATGTATTACTCCTTTAAAGGTGGTTTTAGTGGGCTTGATTCTTGATGAATCGATGCCCATTTTGCAGACAGTGTCCTGATAAAGCAGGTTAAGGCTGTTGTCGTCGTCCATAAGGACTCGCGTGAGATGGAATCCGTCGATAATTCGGTCGAGGACAAATGTTGTCGAACCTCCATGACGGATACTGGTCGGATGGTCTCTGTGGTCGAAAGTGCTCGGACAGGCTGACCATGGGTTGAATTTTGGGGCGACTAGCTCTATGGCATAAACGTCCCTTAGTGCGCGCTTGCGCTCCCTTTTGGGGATATGTGTAGCATTATCATATTCACCATATTTACCTCGGGGGGATTTCTTTTGTCCCCCTGTGTTCGATGGGCGAGGCTCTTCATCATCGTCCTTGTTGGGTGGCCCCTTCCCCTTATGTTCGGCGTTTAGCTTGCCGGCCTGTTTAAAGACCCAACAATTCCTGTTGGTATGATTAGCATGCTTATCAAGGGTGCCATGAATCTGGCAAGGCCGATCAAGTATTCTGTCCAAACTGGATGGACCATCCTTCTTTCTTTTGAATGGCTTCTTCCGCTGACCGGATTTAGAGCCACTAAATCCGGTGTTGAGCGCCATGTCTTCGGTATCTTCATTATTGCTTCGATGCTTTTGTTTGTTGTGTCGTGGCTTGCCGTTGCCATCCCTGGCTTCGGAGGTGCCAGGGTCGCTGGTGCTATTGCTTCTGGGAGCTAGCCAGCTATCTTCACCCGCGCAAAAACGGGTCATAAGTGCGATAAGGGCTGCCATGGACTTCGGTTTTTCTTGGCCGAGGTGTTGGGCAAGCCACTCGTCTCAGACGCTGCGTTTAAAGGCCGCCAGGGCTTCGGAGTTTGGACAGTCCACAATTTGGTTCTTTTTAATTAAGAACCTGGTCCATAGCTTCCGGGCTGATTCTCTGGGTTGCTGGACTATGTGACTAAGGTCATCGGCGTCTGGAGGCCGAACATAGGTACCTTGGAAGTTGTCTGTAAAGGCATCCTCCAAGTCTTCCTAGATGCCAATTGAGTTTTCTGGGAGGCTGTTTAACCAGTGGCGTGCTGGTCCCTTTAATTTTAGCGGGAGGTATTTGATGGCATGGAGATCATCACCATGGGCCATGTGGATATGGAGAAGAAAATCTTCGATCCAAACTGCGGGATCTGTAGTGCCATCGTATGATTCAATGTTCATGGGTTTAAACCCTTCAGGGAACTGGTGCTCAATCACCTCATCCGTGAAGCATAAGGGGTGTGCGGCGCCTCTGTATCGGGCGATGTCACAGCGTAGTTCGGATGAAGTATGAATGCGGTTTTTGGCCCGGGTGAGGTTGTGCCTGCCATGACAGGCCTGATAGCCGTCCTCTCATGTTGGAGCACACCCCCTTGACCCATATATTGATCTTGTCTGACCGGCTCTATTGTCCAGGTCCTTGCGTAGGTTAGAGGTATAGCCCGGGGCCGCTGCCTCCCTACCTCGACGGCGGGGTGGCGCGGGCTGGTGTTCGGCGTAATTGGCCGGTCTGTCCCGTCCACGTGGTGGTCGGCCAGGTTCGTCAGCAGGTTTATAATTTGGCGGTGTTGGCTCAAGGGCCTCGTCGACGAATTGTGGTAGCAGCTTGCGTTTCGGGTAGCTCTTGGTTGGGCATTCAAGGCCATATTCCTCGGCTGCCAAGACTTTAGTCCATCTGTCATTGAGCGTATCCTGTTCGGCTTGGAGTTGCTGCTGCTTCTTTTTTAGGCTTCTCGCAGTAGTGATTAGCCAGAGCTTAAAGCGGTCTTGTTCGAGGGGTTCCTCTGGCATAATGAAGTCTTCGTCACCGAGGCTCACATTCTATTCGGAGCTCGATAGGTAGTTACTATCCTACGAGTCCTCGTTCCCGACTGGATCATCGGGGTTAACTTGCCCATCCTCCCAATCATCATGTTCGGATGTTGGCTCGACGGTGGCTTCGGGGTCTTCAGCATTCTCCGGAGTGTTATTGTCTCCGGTGCCAGTATTGCTGTCTTTTTCGCGATGCGATTTTGAGCGGCACCGCTGACGTTGACGCTTTGGAGGTGCTTCAGCAGGCTTGTCCTCAACCGGATCCTACTTGTCGTCGTCGTCATCCTCTTTGGGTGTGTCTACCATGTACACGTCATATGTGGAGGTGGTCGTCCAATGTCCGGTAAACGGAGGGTCTTGGCTTTTTTGTCTCCAGCATCGTCATCCATACTGTCGATGTCTTCGGAGGCATAGTCCAGCATGTCGGTTAAATCTTCGACAATGGCCATGAAGTGGGTGGTGGGTGGGACATAAAATTCCTCGCTCTCGGCCCCTAGTTTGGGCTGGGCGTAATTCAGAAGCGGTTCCTCTGTAATGGCGATGGATCGCATTAAGTCCAGAGCCTCGTTTAGGAGCGGGGTTTGGATAGGGAAGCGAGAGTCCGCGTGGCTGGCTGGGGTGAGAGCCTCCTGGCCACGCCCGCTTGACGCGGACCTCGAGAATTCGGATCTAGAGTCCAAGGGAGAGTCCGGCACTTCAGGGACAAGGTGAGCCCGGTTCAACTTTGGGTTTGCCGATGACACAGTCCCCTCCAGATCTCCGGTAGCAAGTCCCATAATTGCAGGGAGTCCGGCGGGCTCTAAACTCCCATCTTCGGACCTCGTAGTCTGCTCTAGATCTAAGGCCAGAGCGGCGGTCAGGGCCGCGAACCCTTCGAAGATCAAGTCTCCTCGGATATCAGCGACATAGTTCAGATTTCCAAAACTGATCTGATGACCAGGGGCATAGCTGTCGATCTTCTCAAGGTGGCCGGTCGAGTTGGCACGCAGTGCGAAGCCGCCGAATACGAAAATTTGGCTGGGGATGAAAGTCTCTCCCGAGACAGCATTGGTGTGGATGATCGAATGAGCCATCAAACCTTCTGTCGATAGCACGGAGGAACTCTTAATGAAAGCACCAATGTCGATGTCAAAACCGGCCGATCTCGGGTAGCGGGTCCCGAACTGTGCATCTGAGGATAGAAGGTAACAGGAGGCAGGGGACACGATGTTTTCCCAGGTTCGGGCCCTCTCAATGGAGGTAATACCCTACTTCCTACTTGATTGACTTTGATGAATATATGGGTTATAAGAGTTGATCTACCTCAAGATCGTAAAGGCTAAGCCCTAGATGTCTAGCCTGTATGATTATGATCGCCCCTACGGACTAAACCCTCCGGTTTATATAGACACTAGAGGGGCCTAGGGTTGTACAGAGTCAGTTTACAGAGAAAGGAATCTTAACATCCGAACGCCAAGCTTTTCATCCACGCAAAGGAGAGTCCCATCCAGACATGGGGGAAGGCCTTCTATCTTGTACCTTCTTGGCCCATTAGTCCGGCCCATATCACATAGCTAGGACGCCCGGGGACCCCTAATCCAGGAGTCCCTCACCTATTGCAAGAGCAAATGCAGACGATATGAACGTTTTGCAAGCTCGATATGATGAGTACTTGATAGTTCAATGTGCCATGCTTTACGACTTAGAATCGGGTCTTCATAGATGTTTTGAACGTCATGGAACATATGAGATGTTCCAGGAATTGAAGTTAATATTTCAAGCAAATGCCCAAGTTGAGAGATATGAAGTCTCCAACAAGTTCTATAGCTGCAAGATGGAGGAGAATAGTTCTGTCAGCGAACACATACTCAGAATGTCTGGATACCTTAATCACTTGACTCAGCTGGGAGTTAATCTTCCAAATGATAATGTTATTAGCAGAGTTCTTCAATCACTGCCACCAAGCTACAAAGGCTTCATGATGAACTATAATGTGCAAGGTATGGACAAGACAATTCCCGAGCTCTTCGCAATGCTCAAAGTTGCGGAGGTAGAAGTCAAGAAGGAGCATCAAGTGTTGATGGTTAACAAGACCACTAGTTTCAAGAAAAAGGGCAAGGGAAAGAAGCGGAACTTCAAGAAGAATGGAAAGCAAGTTGCCACTCCCGGGAAGAAGCCCAAAGCAGGACCGTGTTCAACTCATGCATTCGAGCTTTTTCCCCGTTGTCCGTTTTGCATTCCGGCGCTTCGTTCTCCTCCGGTGGTCATTTCTAGCTTTCTTTCGTGTGTGGGGTTTAAAGATTTCCGGATTGGACCGAGACTTGTCATGCGGCCTTGGTTTACTACCGGTAGACCGCATGTCAAGTTTCGTATCATTTGGACTTCGTTTGATACTCTAACGGTTAACCGAGGGACCAAAAAGGCCTCGTGTGTTTTGCAGCCCAACACCCCTCCAATTTGGCCCAAAACCCACCAAACTCTGCTCCATGTCCTAGAGCGCTCGATCACGATCGCGTGGCCGAAAACTGCACCTCATTTGGACTCTCCTAGCTCCCTCTATGCCTATATATACACCCCCCCTCCGAAATTCGTGGATCCTCTCCCCCCTAACCCTAAAAAATCCCAGATCCGCCGCCGCCGGACGTGTCCGGAGCGGGCCGGACAACGTCCGCCGCCCCGCCGCCCTCTCAGCACGTGCCACGTGGCACGCCGGCGAACCGCCGCCGCCCGAGGCCCGCAAGCCCATCGCGGGCCCTCCCCGGCCCGAAGCCGCCTCGCCGCCCGCGCCCTTCGCCCGCCGCCGTCGCCCTCCACTCCGGCGCCGCACCGCCGCGGCCCACCCCGCCGGCCGCCGTCGCCACCTCGTCGCCGGGCCGCCGCAGCCACCGTCGCGCCCCGAGCCGCCGCGGAGCTCGCCGGCGTCGCCCGGCCCGCAGCCGGCCCCGACTCCGGCCCCCGGCGCCGCCGCCCCGGCCATCGGACGTCGCCCCGCCGGCCACCGTCCTCGTCTTCACCGGAGTCGCCTCGGGAGGCGCGCCCCGACCCGGTTGCTACATTGATCCGAAACCCTAGATCCAGATCTGGGTAGTTTTTTTTCAGTGTCCTCAGAAATTTCACTCCATATGCTCCTATTCGAGGCCCCGTAACTTTGCATCCGTAGCTCTGATTTGGGCATATAGCATATCAAAATGTTTGCCTCGACGAGTACATCATTTCATTCCATTGAGTCATTTTCATTTGAGTTCATATTGATGCACGAAATGCTGTTAGAAGGAGGCTTCGTGAGTTAATTGTCAGATCTGCTAGTTCATCTTAGACTTTTGTCATTTTTGCCATGATTAATGTGTGCATGATATGCCTGTGAGTCCTTCATATGTTTTGTTAAGCATCTTGTTATCTTTCCAGAGGTGCAACCCATGCATTTTTAGGATGTGTGTGGTCACTTGTGCAAGCTTGCAAAGTGAGGCACCCGGTGAATCTGTTTTCAGGGACTTGGTAGTTTTCACTAAGTCTGGGATTGTTTAGTTCATGATGCCATATGTTCTTGCTGTTTCCTAGTGATCCGTGCCTCTTTTGTGGATGATCAGTAAAGGAGTTTTGTTAATCTTGTTATGCTCTATCCATCCATGTATTTTTTGCAATTATGGAGAACCCTAGCTTGAGTCAATCGAGCTCTACTTTTGCTTCGTTGTGAATCCGGGCAGATCGTCAACTCGTTTGCGATTTTGCCGATGTTATTGTAGTTGATCCGTGCATGATATGCCATTGTTCTTGCCAAGTATAGATTGTATTTTGTGCCTTCTTAATGTATGTATGCTTGCCTTGCCATGACTTGCACCGTAGTGAGTGCATCGAGCTCGTAAACATGCCTTCATGAGTTATATTTCAGCATGTCGCAGTTTTCATCACTAAGTCTGAAAACTGATTATGTTTTTGCTATGTTCGTGTGCTTGTTAGTATATTTTGTGGTCCCTTTTGGCTCAAGGTCACTAAGGTACTTTTGTTAAGCTTGTTGAGTAGCTCCAGGCCATGTCTTTCTTTGTCATGTTCGGGCCCTGTAGCATGTTGTTTTGTTGCTCCGAAGATGGCTATATGTTCTGAAATTTCAGACAAGTGTTAATTTCACTATGTCTGAAATCTGTTTTGCATTTGCGTTTTTGCCATGCTTGTTTGAACCTACTAATAGATGAATTGACCGTAGCTCACTGCTAGACTTTTGTTAAGCATCTTGTGTTCATCCCTGCCATGTATTTTGTTGTCATGTTTGATGGCTGTAGCATGTTCATTTCGTTGCATTTAGATGCCTACTTGCTGTAAATCGCAGACCGATGTCATTCTTAAATCGCTTGCCATTTCCAAACCGTAACTCCGATTCCGGCGTTCTTTATATTGTTTTCAAGCGATTTCATCTCATCTTTCCAGTGGCACCCTTGGAATTCCAAGTTGAGGCAATCTTCATGCATTTACTGTCATATCTTGCATTTTGCATCCCGCATCGCATCCCGCATAGCATATCTTCTTTGCATTGTGTTGTTTGAGTTTGCACGTGGTTGATTGTATCCTTGTTGCTTGTTTGTCTTGTTTGGGTAGAGCCGGGAGACGAGTTCGCTAACGAGGATCCCGTTGAGTTTGCTTTTGAGGATCCAGTCAACTCTGACAACTGTGCAGGCAAGATGATCATACCCTCGAAATCACTACTATCTTTGCTATGCTAGTTTACTCGCTCTTTTGCTATGCCATTGCTATGATGCCTACCACTTGCTTGCAAGCCTCCAAAATTGCCATGTCAAACCTCTAACCCACCATTGTCCTAGCAAACCGTTGATTGGCTATGTTACCGCTTTGCTCAGCCCCTCTTATAGCGTTGCTAGTTGCAGGTGAAGATTGGAGGCCGTTCCTTGTTGGGACATCTTTTATTTAATTGTTGGGATATCATTATATTGCTATGTTATCTAAATGCATCTATATACTTGGTAAAGGGTGGAAGTCTCGGCCTCTCGCCTAGTGTTTTGTTCCACTCTTGCCGCCCTAGTTTTCCGTCATATCGGTGTTATGTTTCCGGATTTTGCGTTCCTTACGCGGTTGGGTTGTAATGGGAACCCCTTGATATTTCGCCTTGATTAAAGCTTGTCCAGCAATGCCCAACCTTGGTTTTAGCATTTGCCACCTACCCTTTTCTTTCCCTTGGGTTCTGCAGACTCAAGGGTTATCTTATTTTAACCCCCCCGGGCCAGTGCTCCTCTGAGTGTTGGTCCACCTATCAGCTGCCGGTGGCCACTAGGGGAAACTCTGGGCTGGCCTACCCGTACCTAAGACAATCTGAGTGTGCCCCGAGAAAGAGATATGTGCAGCTCCTATCAGGATTTGTCGGCACATTCGGGTGGTGTAGCTGGTCTTGTTTTAACCTGTCGAAGTGTCTTGAGTTACCGAGATACCGAGTCTGATCGGAACGTCTTGGGAGGAGGTCTATTCCTTCGTTGACCGTGAGAGCTTGTCATGGGCTAAGTTGGGACTCCCTTGCAGGCATTGAACTTTCAAAAGTCGTGCCCGCGGTTATGGGCAGATGGGAATTTGATAATGTCCGGTTGTAGATAACTTGAACCTTAATTAATTAAAATGAATCAACTGAGTGTGTTACCGTGATGGCCTCTTCTCGGCGGAGTCCGGGAAGTGGACACGGTGTTGGAGTAATGTTTACGCACGTTGCTCTCTAGTTTCTCGCTCGCGCTTTGCCTCCTCTTCTCGCTCTCCTTTGCGAATAAGTTAGCCACCATATGCTAGTCGCTTGCTGCAGCTCCACATATATATTGCCTTATCCTTCCTATAAGCTTAAATAGTCTTGATCGCGAGGGTGCGAGATTGCTGAGTCCCTGTGGCTCACAAATACTATAACTCCAGATGCAGTTCCAGGTGATTCCGCTCTAGGTGACGAGTACGAGCTCAAGTGGGAGTTTGACGAGGACTCTCAGTGTTACTATGTTTCTTTTCCCGACGATCAGTAGTGGTGCCTAGTTGGGGTTTGATCGGGACCGTGTCGCATGTTGGGTTTTCTTCTATTTTGGCGCCGTAGTCGGGACATGAGTGTTTGGATGATGTATGTTATTTATGTACTTTGATGTGACGTGGCGAGTGTAAGCCAACTATGTATCTCCCCTTTTATTCTATATATTACATGGGATGTTGTGATGATTGCCTAACTTGCGACATTGCTTTCAATGTGGTTATGTCTCTAAGTCGTGCCTCGACACGTGGGAGCTATAGCCGCATCGAGGGCATTACAAGTTGGTAATCAGAGCCTTCCCCGACCTTAGGAGCCCCATTGCTTGATCGTTTTTAGCGGCCGAGTTGTGTCTAGAAAAATGTTTTGACTCTTTAGGAAATATATATCGGAGAGTTTAGGAATTCTTTTTACTTCCCAGTCTCCTCATCGCTCTGGTAAGGCATCCTGATGTAGAGTTTTGACTCTTCTCTTCTCAAATTTCACTAAAAAAAATTTAGGATCACGCGAGTATCTTGGAATCGTTCCGATGGCTTATGATGAGAATACTGTCTTGGTGCCTCCTGTCAGGGGTTTAGTGGAAGTGTCCCAAGGAGTTGAGCTCTGAGGTGTTGTCATCATAATTTTATCGTTGCAATTCTGGAATACTTGAGATATGTTCGCCGACATCGAAAATCTCTTTTATGCAGTTCGTTGGTGAGATAACCTCGACGCCACCCAGTACCGGGGCAGGAGTTCGGGAGTATCGCCATAACTTGCATAACGGATGCTTTTCGAAGGTTGAGGTAGATGGTTTCCGAAGGTTTCTTGGTTATTTTTTGCAGGATGGATACAGCTGGATGTAGGATTTGCTAGTTTGGGTGAGATATTATGCTTCCCCTGTATCCCCAACACCTGATTGCATAACCGGAAAGGTTCGGGAGTTTCATAGGTGGGAATTCTAGTAGCTCTAGTTTCTTCTTCCACGAATATTGGTTTGAGATTGGGATTTCTTACCGATTATTCGTTCTTGATCCGTACCTTGTTGATTTATTTCTCTACCTTAATTCTACGTGGCTTCTCAATTTATGGATATTTGACCATTTGAAGAGGAATGCATTCGTTCATTTTGTTCGGATGTGAAGACTATATGTTGCAATTTTCATTCCGTTGGATTCAGCTTCAATATTTTATCTGTCAATGTGCTAATGGTGGTCACCCTCTTCAGGATGGCTCCTCCAACGCGCACGACTCCGAATCCTGATCCGCCACCACCTCCACCTCCTCCAGAGGCGTGGCAAGCTGTGATGGCCGCAACCAATGCAAACACACAGCTGATCATGCAAATTCTCAAAGAGCGCAATCAAGGAAGTCAAGGGAATCAAGGCAGCAGTCAGAGTCACTTTGCTACACTCAACCAGTTCCTTGCTAACGGGCCAAAGACTTTCAGCAATTGTGTTGAGGCAAACGATGCTGACGATTGGCTTGTGGATCTGTGTAAGCATTTCGAGTGCAGTAACGTCAGGCCTGAGGACTTTGTCAAGTTCGCTTCCTTCCAACTCAAAGATCAAGCTGCAGAATGGTTCCAGCAGTACAAGGATTCCAGAGGTGGACGCGTTATCACTTGGGATGATTTCCGGCGAGATTTCCGAGCTCATCATATTCCGCAGAGCATGGTTGAAAGCAAGCGTGAGGAATTCCGCAATCTGAAGCAAGGCTCTTTGTCTGTCTATGACTACAACAAGTTGTTCCAGAAGCTTGCCCGCTTTGCCAAGCAGGACATGCCTGATGAGAAGAGCATGATATATCAGTTCAGGGGTGGTCTCAGAGAAGATATTCAGCTCGCTCTTGTCCTCTTTGAGCCCTTGAGATACGATGAGTTTTACAACATGGCACTGAAGCAAGAGGCTGCTCAGTTGAGGTGTGATGCTTCCAAGAAGCGAGTCCGAGATGTTACTCCTTCTTCCTCTACTCAAGTGGCCAAGCAGCAGAAGTTTTGGCTTCCTCCTCCTCCGTTTCGTCAGCCGTATCAGCAGAAGAGCAAAGGTGGCAGTGGTTCTTCCCACCCACCCAACCCTGGCTTTCAGAACAAGGCTTCGTCTCAAGCTCCAAGATCGAGTGCTCCGTATCTCCGTCCGCTTTCAGAGGTCACGTGCAACAAGTGCCAACAGAAGGGTCACTATGCCAACAAGTGTCTCAACCAGAGGCGTCTTCCTCCTCCTCCTCCTCTGAGATCGGCAAGTACAGGTGTGGTCAAGCATAACCCCAAGCATGCCAAGGTCAATTTGATGAATGCAGCTCAGGCAGAGGACTCGTCAGATGTGATCATGGGTAACCTTCCTGTTAATGATATTCCTACAAAAGTTCTTTTTGACACGGGGGCATCGCATTGTCTCATCTCGAGACTGTTTTCATCTAAGCATAGTTTGCCTTTGCAAATTTTGCCTAGTCATTTAGCAGTTGTCTCTCCCGGTAAGCGCATGCAGGCTAACTCCATAGTTCCGGATGTTTCTATCACTTTGGGTGACTACAAGTTTCTATCTTCTCCAACGGTTCTCGGTGACTCAGATATTGATCTTATTCTTGGAATGGATTGGCTTTCTAAGCACAAGGCTCAGCTTGATTGTGCAGCTAGGCAGATTCAATTGACTCATTCGTCTGAGGATGTAATTGTCTTTGCCGCCCGGGATAATACTATCGGTCTGTTTTCTCTCAATGAGAAGGGTGAATTGGATGCCATCTCGCAAATTCCAGTCGTTTGCGAATATCAAGACGTCTTTCCAGAAGAGCTCCCAGGAATGCCTCCGCACCGGCCAGTTGAATTCGTTATTGATCTTGAGCCTGGCACGGAACTTGTGTGCAAGCGTCCTTACAAGCTCGGACTTGAAGAGTTGAAGGAGCTGAAGAAGCAACTCGATGAGAAAGAAAGAATGGGTCTCATCCGGCCTAGTTCTTCTCCATGGGGTTGTGGTGTTCTTTTTGTGAAGAAGAAGGATGGAACGGACTGACTTTGTGTTGATTACCGTCCAGTGAACAAGAAGACCATCAAGAACAAATACCCACTTCCCAACATCAATGAGTTGTTCGAACAACTCAAAGGTGCCCAAGTATACTCCAAGCTTGATCTTCGTATGGGTTATCACCAGATTCGCATTCGTGAAGAAGATATTCCCAAGACAGCATTCGGAACAAGCTTTGGTTCATATGAATACACTGTCATGTCTTTTGGCCTCGCCAACGCTCCTCCGACGTTCTCTCGCATGATGAACTTCATCTTCAACGCCTACACCAATGACTTCATTTTGGTCTATCTCGACGACATTCTGGTTTTCTCGAAGAACAAGGAAGATCATGCCAAGCACTTGTGTTTGGTCCTCGATAAGCTCAGGGAACATCAGTTCTACGCCAAGTTCTCCAAGTGTGAATTTTGGCTTGATGAGGTTCTTTATCTTGGTCATATCATCTCTGCCAAGGGCATTGCCGTGAATCCCGAGAAGGTGTCCGCAATTGTGAATTGGGAACCTCCACAGAACGTGAAGCAACTCCGCAGTTTTCTCGGTCTCGCAAGCTATTGCCGAAGATTCGTTGAAAACTTTTCTAAGATCGCGAAGCCTCTCCCAAATCTTCTCCAGAAGCACGTCAAGTACGTTTGGTCTCCGGAGTGTGATATTGCTTTCAACATTTTGAAAGAGAAATTGATCACTGCTCCAGTTCTGACTCCGCCTGATGAATCCAAGCCGTACGAGGTCTTTTGTGATGGCTCCCTCCAAGGTCTTGGCACAGTTTTGATGCAAGAGAAGAAAGTTGTTGCTTATACATCTCGCCAGTTGAAGCCTAATGAGAAGAACTACCCCACTCATGATCTCGAGTTGGCGGCAGTTGTGCATGCTCTTTTGACTTGGAGACATCTTCTATTGGGGAGAAAAGTGGACATTTTCACTGATCACAAGAGTCTCAAGTACATCTTCATGCAGCCTAATCTCAACCTCATGCAAACTCGATGGGTCGAAATGATTCAAGAGTATAATCCGAGTATTGAGTATACTCCAGGCAAGGCCAATGTGATTACTGACGCTTTGAGCAGGAAGGCTTACTGCAACAGTCTGATTCTCAAGCCTTATCAACCCGAGCTTTGTGAAGCTTTCCGCAAACTTAATCTGCAAGTTGTTCCTCAAGGTTTCCTCGCCAACCTTCAAGTCTCTCCTACCTTGGAAGACCAGATTCGCCAAGCCCAGCTTCTTGATGCTATGGTGAAAAAGGTGAAGATTGGGATTGCCAAGACTCAATCCAAGTACATGTGCTACCGCCCTGATGACAAGGACACTCTCTTCTTCGAGGATCATATTGTTGTGCCCAAAGGTGACCTCCGTAAAGTGATCATGAACGAGGCTCACAATTCTCTCCTCTCCATCCACCCTGGGAGCACGAAGATGTATCAGGACCTCAAGCAAGCTTATTGGTGGACTCGAATGAAGCGCGAGATCGCTCAATTCGTGAATGAATGTGATGTCTGCAGAAGAGTGAAGGCAGAACACCAAAGGCCAGCTGGTCTCCTCCAACCTCTTGCCATTCCAGAATGGAAGTTTGACCACATTGAAATGGACTTCGTGACTGGGTTTCCAAAGTCCAAGCGTGGCAATGATGCTATATTTGTTGTCATCGACAAACTCACCAAAGTGGCTCACTTTCTGCCTATCAAAGAGTCGATCACTGCAGCTCAATTGGCGGAACTCTATACATCTCGCATTGTCTCTCTGCACGGTATTCCTCAAGTGATCTCTTCAGACCGTGGCAGCATCTTTACCTCGAAGTTTTGGGATTCTTTCCAGAAGGCCATGGGCACTAACATCCGCTTCAGCACAGCTTTCCATCCTCAAACAAGAGGTCAAGTCGAGCATGTCAACCAGATTCTTGAAGATATGCTCAGGGCTTGTGTGATCTCCTTCGGCATGAAGTGGGAGGATTGTCTTCCTTATGCTGAATTCTCCTACAACAACAGTTTTCAAGCAAGTTCGGGCAAGGCCCCTTTTGAAATTCTGTATGGTAGGAAGTGCCGTACCCCTCTCAACTGGTCTGAAACCGGTGAACATCAGCTTTTGGGTAATGACTTAATCACAGAAGCAGAAGAATGTGCAAAGTCATTCGAGATAATCTCAAAGCAACCCAATCCCGCCAGAAAAGCTACTATGATAGTAAGCACCGTGATTTGGCTTTCGAGATGGGAGATCATGTTTACCTCCACGTCTCTCCTATGAAAGGTACTCGTCGCTTCGGTATCAAAGGGAAGCTTGCCCCTAGATACGTGGGACCTTTCAAGATTGTCAGCAAGAGAGGCGACCTCGCCTATCAACTCGAGCTTCCTTCAAACTTTGCAAATGTTCATGACGTGTTCCATGTCTCTCAGCTTCAAAAGTGTTTCAAGACTCCTAACCGCACCGTCAACTTCGAGGACATTGAGCTCCAAGAAGATCTCTCTTATCGTGAGCACCCAGTCGTTATTCTTGAAGAGACTGAACGTAAGACTCGCAACAAGTCAATCAAATTCCTCAAAGTCAAGTGGTCGCACCATTCTGACCGTGAAGCTACCTGGGAACACGAGGATCACCTCCGTTCTGAGTACCCGGCGTTCTTTCAGTCCTAGATCTCGGGACGAGATCCTTTCGTGGTGGTGGAGTGTTGTAACACCCCAGATATAACTTTCCCTATTTGTACTCCAACTCTTGCCGTTTCCGGCGTTAAGTTATATTTATTTCCTCGGGTTCGGGTCTTTGTCTCCGTGTGTTGTTTTCTTTGTCATGCATCTCATATCATGTCATCATGTGCATTGCATTTGCATACGTGTTCATCTCATGCATTCGAGCTTTTTCCCCGTTGTCCATTTTGCATTCCGGCGCTTCGTTCTCCTCCGGTGGTCATTTCTAGCTTTCTTTCGTGTGTGGGGTTTAAACATTTCCAGATTGGACCGAGACTTGTCATGCGGCCTTGGTTTACTACCGGTAGACCGCCTGTCAAGTTTCGTATCATTTGGACTTCGTTTGATACTCCAACGGTTAACCAAGGGACCGAAAAGGCCTCATGTGTGTTGCAGCCCAACACCCCTCCAATTTGGCCGAAAACCTACCCAACTCTGCTCCATGTCCTAGAGCGTTCGATCACGATTGCGTGGCTGAAGACCGCACCTCATATGGACTCTCCTAGCTCCCTTTATGCCTATATATACACCCCCCTTCGAAATTCGCGGATCCTCTCCCCCCTAACCCTAAAAAATCCCAGATCCGCCGCCGCCGGACGTGTCCGGAGCAGGCCGGACAACGTCCGCCGCCCCGCCGCCCGAGGCCCGCAAGCCCACCGCGGTCCCTCCCCGGCCCGAAGCCACCTCGCCGCCCGCGCCCTTCGCCCGCCGCCGTCGCCCTCCACTCCGGCGCCTCGCCGCCGCGGCCCGCCCCGCCGGCCGCCGTCGCCACCTCGTCGCCGGGCCGCCGCAGCCGCCGTCGCGCCTCGAGCCGCCGCGGAGCTCGCTGGCGTCGCCCGGCCCGCAGCCGGCCCCGGCTCCGGCCCCCGGCGCCGCCGCCCCGGCCACCGGACGTCGCCTCGCCGGCCATCGTCCTCGTCTTTGCCGGAGTCGCCTCGAGAGGCGCGCCCCGACCCGGTTGCTACATTGATCCGAAACCGTAGATCCAGATCTGGGTAGTTTTTTTTTCCACTAAGTCCTCAAAAATTTTACTCCTTATGCTCCTGTTCGAGGCCCCGTAACTTTGCATCCGTAGCTCCGATTTGGGCATATAGCATATCAAAATGTTCGCCTCGACGAGTACAACATTTCATTCCATTGCATCATTTTCATTTGAGTTCATATTGATGCCCGAAATGCTGTTAGAAGGAGGCTTTGTGAGTTAATTGTCAGATCTGCTAGTTCATCTTAGACTTTTGTCATTTTTGCCATGATTAATGTGTGCATGATATGCCTGTGAGTCCTTCATATGTTTTGTTAAGCATATTGTTATCTTTCCAGAGGTGCAACCCATGCATTTTTAGGATGTGTGTGGTGACTTGTGCAAGCTTGCAAAGTGAGGCACCCGGTAAATCTGTTTTCAGGGACTTGGTAGTTTTCACCAAGTCTGGGATTGTTTAGTTCATGATGCCATATGTTCTTGCTGTTTCCTAGTGATCCGTGCATCTTTTGAGGATGATCAGTAAAGGAGTTTTGTTAATCTTGTTATGCAATATCCATCCATGTCTTTTTTTGCAATTATGGAGATCCCTAGCTTGAGTCAATCGAGCTCTACTTTTGCTTCGTTGTGAATCTGGGCCGATCGTCAATTCGTTTGCGATTTTGCCGATGTTATTGTAGTTGATCCGTGCATGATATGCCATTGTTCTTGCCATGTATAGATTGTATTTTGTTCCTTCTTAATTTATGTATGCTTGCCTTGCCATGACTTGCACCGTAGTGAGTGCATCGAGCTCGTAAACATGCCTTCGTGAGTTATATTTCAGCATGTCCCAGTTTTCACTAAGTCTGAAAACTGATTATGTTTTTGCTATGTTCGTGTGCTTGTTAGTATATTTTGTGGTCCCTTTTGGCTCAAGGTCACTAAGGGACTTTTGTTAACCATTTTGTGTGCATCCTGCCATGTATTTTGTTGTCATGTTTGGTGGCTGTAGCATGTTCATTTCATTGCATTTAGATGCCTACTTGCTGTAAATCGCAGACCGGTGTCATTCTTAAATCGCTTGCCATTTCCAAACCGTAACTCCGATTCCGGCGTTCTTTATATCGTTTTCAAGCGATTTCATCTCATCTTTCCAGTGGAACCCTTGGAATTCCAAGTTGAGGCCATCTTCATGCATTTCCTGTCAAATCTTGCATTTTGCATCCCGCATCGCATCCCGCATAGCATATCTTCTTTGCATTGTGTTGTTTGAGTTTGCACGTGGTTGATTGTATCCTTGTTGCTTGTTTGTCTTGTTTGGGTAGCCGGGAGAAGAGTTCGCTAACGAGGAGCCCATTGAGTTTGCTTTTGAGGATCCAGTCAACTCTGACAACTGTGCAGGCAAGATGATCATACCCTCGAAATCACTACTATCTTTGCTATGCTAGTTTGCGCGCTCTTTTGCTATGCCATTGCTACGATGCCTACCACTTGCTTGCAAGCCTCCCAAATTGCCATGTCAAACCTCTAACCCACCATTGTCCTAGCAAACCGTTGATTGGCTATGTTACCGCTTTGCTCAGCCCCTCTTATAGCGTTGTTATTTGCAGGTGAAGATTGGAGGTCGTTCCTTGTTAGGACATCCTTTATTTAATTGTTGGGATATCATTATATTGCTATGTTATCTAAATGCATCTATATACTTGGTAAAGGGTGGAAGTTTCGGCCTCTCGCCTAGTGTTTTGTTCCACTCTTGCCGCCCTTGTTTTCCGTCATATCGGTGTTATGTTCCCGGATTTTGCGTTCCTTACCCGGTTGTGTTATAATGGGAACCCCTTGATATTTCGCCTTGATTAAAGCTTGTCCAGCAATGCCCAAACTTGGTTTTACCATTTTCCACCTACCCTTTTCTTTCCCTTGGGTTCTGCAGACTCAAGGGTCATCTTATTTTAACCCCCCTGGGCCAGTGCTCCTCTGAGTGTTGGTCCACCTGTCAGCTGCCGGTGGCCACCAGGGGCAACTCTGGGTTGGCCTACCCGTACCTAAGACAATCTGAGTGTGCCCTAAGAAAGAGATATGTGCAGCTCCTATCAGGATTTGTCGGCACATTCGGGCGGTGTTGTTGGTCTTGTTTTAACCTGTCGAAGTGTCTTGAGTTACCGAGATACCGAGTCTGATCGGAACGTCTTGGGAGGAGGTCTATTCCTTCGTTGACCGTGAGAGCTTGTCATGGGCTAAGTTGGGACTCCCCTGCAGGGATTGAACTTTCGAAAGCCGTGCCCGTGGTTACGGGCAGATGGAAATTTGTTAATGTCCGGTTGTAGATAACTTGAACCTTAATTAATTAAAATGAATCAACTGAGTGTGTTACCGTGATGGCCTCTTCTCGGCGGAGTCCGGGAAGTGGACACGGTGTTGGAGTAATGTTTGCGCAGGTTGCTCTCTAGTTTCTTGCTCGCGCTTTGCCTCCTCTTCTCGCTCTCCTTTGCGAATAAGTTAGCCACCATATGCTAGTCGCTTGCTGCAGCTCCACATATATATTGCCTTATCCTTCCTATAAGCTTAAATAGTCTTGATCGCGAGGGTGCGAGATTGCTGAGTCCCTATGGCTCACAGATACTATAACTCCAGATGCAGGTCCAGGTGATTCCACTCCAGGTGACGAGTACGAGCTGAAGTGGGAGTTCGACGAGGACTCTCAGCGTTACTATGTTTCTTTTCCCGACGATCAGTAGTGGTGCCTAGTTGGGGTTTGATCGGGACCGTGTCGCATGTTGGGTTTTCTTCTATTTTGGTGCCGTAGTCGGGCCATGAGTGTTTGGATGATGTATGTTATTTATGTACTTTGATGTGACATGGCGAGTGTAAGCCAACTATGTATCTCCCCTTTTATTCTATATATTACATGGGATGTTGTGATGATTGCCTAACTTGTGACATTGCTTTCAATGCGGTTATGTCTCTAAGTCGTGCCTCGACATGTGGGAGCTATAGCCGCATCGAGGGCGTTACACATTGAGCATGAACATTATATCTGGATCTTGTTTAGTGTGAGACGGTTATTCATTTAAATCATAGAATAATGGTTGTTCTATTTATATGAGTAATATCTTTTATGTTCATGCACCCTTGAAGAGTGGTCTATTTTTATTGAATCTCGATTGTAGTGATACACATATTCATAATATTGATGCCAAAAGATGCCAAGTTGATAATGATAGTGCAACATATTTGTGGCACTGCCGTTTAGGTCATATTCGTGTAAAGCGCATGAAGAAACTCCATGTAGATGGACTTTTGGAATCACATGATTATGAATCATTTGATACTTGCGAACCATGCCTCATGGGCAAGATGACTAAAACTCTGTTCTCCGGAACAATGGAGCGAGCCAATGACTTATTGGAAATAATACATACCGATGTATGCGGTCCAATGAGTGGTTAAGCACGCGGCGGGTATCGTTATTTTCTGACCAGCACATATGATTTGAGCAGATATGGGTATATCTACTTAATGAAACAAAAGTCTGAAACATTTGAAAAGTTCAAAGAATTTCAGAGTGAAGCGGAGAATCATCATAACAAGAAAATAAAGTTTCTACGATCTGATCGCGGAGGCGAATATTTAAGTTACGAGTTTGGCCTTCATTTAAAACAATGTGGAATAGTTTCACAACTGACGCCACCTGGAACACCACAGCGTGATGGTGTGTCCGAGCATCATAACCGTACTTTATTACATATGGTGGATCTGTGATGCCTCTTACCGATTTACCACTATCATTTTGTTGTTATGCATTAGAGACAACTGCATTCACGTTAAATTGGGCACCGTCTAAATCTGTTGAGACGACACCATATGAACTGTGGTTTGGCAAGAAACCTAAGCTATCGTTTCTTAAAGTTTGGGATTGCGACACTTATGTCAAAAGGCTTCAACCTGGTAAGCTCAAACCGAAATCGGAGAAGTGCGTCTTCATAGGATACCCTAAGGAAACAATTGGGTACACCTTCTAGCACAGATACGAAGGAAAGATCTTTGTTGCCAAGAATGGAACCTTTCTAGAGGAGTTTCTCTTGAAAGAAGTGAGTGGGAGGAAAGTAGAACTTGATGAGGTAATTGTACCTTCTCTCGAATTGGAAAGTAGCACATCAGAGAAATATGTTCCCATGATGCCTACACCAACTAGAGAAGAAGCTAATGATGATGATCATGAAACTTCATATCAAGTTGCTACTGGACCTTGTAGGTCAAACAGATAATGTTCCGCACTAGAGTGGTACGGCAATCCCGTTCTAGAAATCATGCTACTATACCATGGCGAACCTACAAACTATGAAGAAGCTATGATGAGCCCAGATTTCGATAGATGGCTTGAGGCCATGAAATCTGAGATAGGATCCATGTATGAGAACAAAGTATGGACTTTGGTGGACTTGCCCGATGATCGGCAATCCATAGAGAATGAATGGATCTTCAAGAAGAAGACCGACGCTGATGATAATGTTACTGTCTACAAAGCTCGACTTGTCGCAAAAGGTTTCTGACAAGTTCTAGGGGTTGACTACAATTAGACCTTCTCACCCGTCGTGATGCTTAAGTCAATCTGAATCATGTTAGCAATTGCCGCATTTTATAATTATGAAATTTGGAAAATGGATGTCAAAACTGCATTCCTTAATGGATTTCTAAAAGAAGAGTTATATATGATGCAACCACAAGGTTTTGTCAAACCTAAAGGTGCTAACAAAGTGTGCACGCTCCAGCGATCCATCTATGGACTGGTGCACGCATCTCGGAGTTGGAATATACACTTTGATGAGGTGATCAAAGCATATGGTTTTATACAGACTGTCAGTTAAGCCTGTATTTACAAGAAAGTGAGTGGGAGCACTGTAGCATTTCTGATATTATATGTGGATGACATATTATTGATCGGAAATGATATAGAATTTCTAGCACAAAGGGATACTTGAATAAGAATTTTTCAATGAAATACCTCGGTGAAGGTGCTTATATATTGGGCAACAAGATCTATAGAGATAGATGAAGACGCTTGATAGGACTTTCACAAAGCACATACCTTGATAAAGTTTTGAAGAAGTTCAAAATGGATCAGTCAAATAAAGGGTTCTTACTTGTGTTACAAGGTGTGAAGTTGAGTAAGACTCAAAACCCGACCACGTCAGAATATATAGAGAGAATGAAAGTCATTCCCTATGCCTCAGTCATAGGTTCTATAAAGTATGTCATGTTGTGTACCAGACCTGTTGTGTGCCTTGCCATGAGTTTGGCAAAGCGGTACAATAGTGATCCAGGAGTAGATTAGTGGACAGCGGTCAAAATATTCCTTAGGCACCTAAATAGGACTAAGGAAATGTTTCTCGATTATGGAGGTGATTGTAACGCCCTCGATGCGGCTATATCTCCCACGTGTCGAAGCACGACTTAGAGGCATAACCGCATTGAAAGCAATGTCGCAAGTGAGGTAATCTTCGCAAACAACCCATGTAATACAATAAGGGAAAAGATACATGGTTGGCTTAAAATCACCACTTCACACAAATACATGAATAAAGCATTACATCAACCAGATACAATCAAGGTCCGACTACGGAACCAAAATAAAAGAAGACTACCCCAAATGCTACACAGATACCCGATCGACCCCAACTGGGCTCCACTACTGATCAACTAGAACGAAACAACACAAAGGGCAAGATCTTCATTGAGCTCCTCCTTGAGCTTGGTTGCGTCATCTGCACGGTTCAACGGCACGTGCAAGCTGGTTTTGGAAGTATCTATGAGTCACGGGGACTCAGCAATCTCACACCCTCGCGATCAAGACTATTTAAGCTTATGGGTAAGGTAAAAGGTATGAGGTGGAGCTGCAGCAAGCGACTAGCATATATGGTTGCTAACATACGCAAATGAGATCGAGAAGAGAAGGCAAAGCACGGTCGATAAAAGTATGATCAAGAAGTGATCCTAGAACAACCTACGTCAAGCATAACTCCAACATCGTGTTCACTTCCCGGACTCCGCCGAGAAGAGACCATCACGGTTACACACGCGGTTGTTGTATTTTAATTAAGGTCAACTTCAGGTTTTCTACAACCGGACATTAACAAATTCCCATCTGCCCATAACCACGGGCACGGCTTTCAAAAGTTCATATCCCTGCAGGGGTGTCCCAACTTACCCCATCACAAGCTCTCACGGTCAACGAAGGATATTCCTTCTAGCGGGAAGACCCGATCAGGCTCGGAATCCCGGTTACAAGACATTTCGACAGGTAAAACAAGACCAGCAAGACCGCTCGATGCGCCGACATCCTGATAGGAGCTGCACATATCTCGTTCTCAGGGCAACACCGGATGAGCTCTCCGTACAACTAAAACCAGCCCTCAAGTTTCCCTGAGGTGGCGCTGCAAAGGACTCTAGTTCGGACCAACACTTAGACAAGCACTGGCCCGGGGGGGTTAAAATAAAGATGACCCTCGGGATGCGCGACTCCCAAGGGAAAAAGGCTAGGTGGCGAATGGTAAAACCAAGGTTGGGCCTTGCTGGAGGAGTTTTATTCAAGGCGAACTATCAAGGGGTTCCCATTATAACCCAACCGCGTAAGGAACGCAAAATCCGGGAACATAACACCGGTATGACGGAAACTAGGGCAGCAAGAGTGGAACAAAACAATAGGCATAAGGCCGAACCTTCCACCCTTTACCAAGTATATAGATGCATTAATTAAATAAGAGATATTGTAATATCCCAACAAGTAAACATGTTCCAACTAGGAACAACATTTCCATGTTCCAACAAGGAACAAACTTCAATCTTCACCTGCAACTAGCAACGCTATAAGAGGGGCTGAGCAAAGCGGTAACATAGCCAAACAACGGTTTGCTAGGACAAGGTGGGTTAGAGGCTTGGTTCAACAATTTGGGAGGCATGATAAGCAAGTGGTAGGTATCGCAGCATAGACATAGCAAAAGAGCGAGCAACTAAGCAAGCAAAGATAGAAGTGATTTCGAGGGTATGGTCATCTTGCCTGAAATCCCGCAAGGAAGAAGAACGATTCCATGAAGAAGACAAACAGACGTAGTCAAACGGGTCCTCACAAATGCGACGTTATCGGAACCAACCCGAAGAAGCAACACCGGAAAGAAGCAAACAACATAGTAAACAACCATCACATAATCATGGCATGATGCACAACCAAGTATGATGCATGTCCGGTTTAAATATGCATGGCAAGGCAAAGTGCACAAACAACACTACAAGTTAAGTGGAGCTCAATATGCAACGGGTTGCATATTGACGGAACACCACATCAATTATTTAGTTCTCTCTCATTTATGTACCCCAACAATATTAAATGTTCTTAACATGGCAAGGGTGAAGCAAAGTAAACTACCTATCTAGTCAAGTTTAAATGAGGCCGGAAGCAACGAACAACAATTCTAGAAACTCCTCATGAGCATATTATAGATTTGGTACTGTTCTGCCCTAAACATTATTTTAGAGTTGTTAAACATGCAAGATGAGTACACCATGTTAAACTAGGCATTTTTCCACCCCATTTACACATAAACTTTATTAAATTCAGAGCTACGGTTATATAGTTATGAAAATAAAGTATTTTAACATGGCATAGGAGCAAATTTAAACAAACAGCATTTTAAATATTTTAAACATGGGTGAAAGTGACATATTATGAAACTAGACACAATTCTAAGCAAGTTTCATATATAAATTGTTTTAATCCGATGCACTGTTATTAAGTTATTATATGCATGAAGTTTAGGGACCTATCTGCAAAATAGCATTCTCTGAAAAAAAACGAAAAATGTTCTATGTAAAAAAACACGATACGGGTCGGATCTGGTTGGCCCATCAGTGCACAGGAGGGGCTGGGGGTTCTCATAGAGGGCCTTGGGCCGGACGGTGGTGAGGTAGGCCGGATATAGGCTTGGAGGCTCCTGGGCCGCGGCTGGAGAGGAGGCTGGGCCAAGGGCGCTGGCTGCGAAGGCTTGGGAGTAGATGGGCCGGTCAATGTGCGCTGAAGCCCAGGCGCACGACGAGGAAGCGCTCGTCCTCTGCTCGAACAAGGACGAGGCAGAAACAGCAGAGGCGCAGGGACTTGGCAACGGCTGGACTTGCGGACGCGGCGAGGGGTCTGTGAGTCGGAGAAGGCGAGGAGAGGCCGGATCTGGTGGGTCGGCACTAGAGCCGGTCGATGGCGGAGCTCCATGGGGAGTAGTGGTAGCTGCCGTTGCCTGAAGAAAAGAACAGAGAGAGCAATTCAGCGAGGGAGCAGGGGAAGGAATCAGAGAGAGATGCCGGGAGGAGAGGACGGGATAAGGCCGGATCTGACGAGGGGAGCCAGTCTTCGAGCAGTACAACGTCGGCGTGGAGAGGAGCGCTCGGGCGCGGCTGCTTCTTGGGGCGACGAAGAGGAGCTCCTCTCCTCGTGGAGCTCCTGGACGGGGGCGACAGGAGCACAGGCGCGGCTTGACGGGGTCCTGCTGGTGACTCTCGGGCGGAGGCGGTGGTGGCCTCGATCCGAACAAGATCGAGAGGAGGGGACCAGGGTTTAGATGCTGATAGGTGGGGATGGATCCCGAGGGAAAATGGTTGGCGGCGGCTCGATGGGACAAACTCCCTAGAAGTTAGGGTTTATTCAAATAGACTAGGAGTGGAGTATATATACACCACGGGTTAGGTTAGGGGCTATCTCGACCCTCTGATCGCAATCGGATGATCGCGAATAAAATAGCTAGGGGGTCCAAATAAGAAAACAGTGACGTTTTGTAGATGTTTGGGGATGATCCGAATCCAACGGTGACGACTGCTCGGGTCGGGTCCAGGGCAACTTTCGGACGCGCGCGCGAGGAGGTCCGATGCACTATGCAAAGAGGGGTAGGAATGGGCCTAGGTGGACTGTGGAGAGCGGGTTGGTCTGAGAGAAGAGGGAAGAGATGCAGCCCAACATGATTTCTGGAGACCGAAAACGTCCGACGTTAGACTGGCTATAATGCCGCTATAGTTTAACGGTTGGGCTATCAAACGAACTCCGAATGCGATGAAACTTGATAGGCAGTCTATCTACACTATAATAAGACCACACGCCAACTTTCAACTCAATCCGAGAACATTTTCCGGCCACTTATAAAATAATATTTCGGACATGCCACGGGCGCGTGCAAGTGTGTCTGGGCTCAGAACGGACAACGGAAGGAACTGGGAGACTGGGAGAGATGCAAGTTTTGAAAACATGATGATGCAATGCACATGATGACATGGCAAGATGCAACACTCAAGTGAATGACACGGCAACAAACAACGAATAACTGGAAGACAGCTGGCGCATCGGTCTCGGGGCGTCACAACACTCCACCACTACGAGAGGATCTCGTCCCGAAATCTAGAATGGCACCGGAGGGAAAACGGAAGAGATAAAGAAGAGGTAAACTAAGTTGCTTCTTTGACAAACGAATGAAACCAAAGAACCTTGAAAAGGTTGAGCAAAATGAAAGAAAGAAAGCCTTGGAGAAGAACAAAGTTGAAAGCACTCCGGTAGGGAAAAGTAATAAGGAAGAAACAAATTCGGGCAGCACTCCGAATGAAAAGAAATACAAGGCTTGATAAGGCGAAAAGAACTTGAGCAAAAGGGACAGAACACTCCGGTTAAATGGATAAGCAAAAGAAAGAAGCATGATCTTGACAAAACAAAATGATGGGTTGAAAAGAGCAACATCGCAATGTCTCCGGAAGAGAGAAATTGATGATAGATCATAGAGATAAAAGAATGTAGAAGAAAAGGCCAACTTCTGCTACAAAAGAGCTTGAAAGGTGTCCTTAGGGGTCGAATGGAGTTGTTGGAACACCAACAACGATAGGATAAGCTTCAAATGGGATTATGGAAAGCATCTCAAAATTATGAGGTGACAACCTGCCACTCACGGAAAAAGATTGGATTGATAAGAGCAAGGAGACGAGAAACTATTTCACCGGGAGGATAAAGAAGAACTTGGGTCCTATATGAGCACCATAGATAGAAACAAACCTTAGGGAAGGCTTTAGGTGAAATATAACCCAAGATAATTCCAACGAATAGGTTGATGGATTTAAAATATCTCATACTTGATAACTTGTGAATCATGAAACACGAAGGAAAATTATCAAGAATGACATAACACCACCTCCGATGATACGGTAGAAAGAATTGCACTCCGGATTGCAAGAAGAAGAAAGCTTGAGCTCCCTAGAAATGAATCTCGATGAAAGCTTCGAGAAGGAATCAAATCCTTGATGAACCATCATGTAGAACCTCCATGAAGAACTCCGTTAAACACAAGAATGATCAAACGGAAAGAAAGAGAAGTTGAAAAACACAAGGTGAATCTTGCGATGATTTTATGGATCTTGATGATGATATAATTAAGAGAGATTGGAACTCCGGAAAAGAAAGATGAGCAAAAGAAACCAAGAATTTTTCGATGAACCTCCGGAACAAAGAATTGATGACGAGCAAACGGATTTGGCATACTACTTATTTTCTTTGAAAAGGATTCAGATAGATATAGCGTCTACTTGAGAAAGGTCTTCAACGAACCACCAGTCGGGTTGAAACAACAAATAAATTGATATGATGAACGAAGGAAGACAAATCTTGGAGGAACCACCGTAAGAATTGAGAATTAACGAAAATACAAGAGAGAGTTTAGATACAAGAGAACGAAGAGATGATGAGCTGATTAGAGAATATACTTGAATGATGCACCGGTTAGATTTGGAGAACGAGAGCTAAAAGCTGAGAATGAATAAATTCTGAGATGATGGGCTCCGGAGAAACAAACTGAAAAGAATCTTGAATTGCTCCGGATAGGTGAAAAAAATTCTCACAGTCCAAAAACAACTATGAGATGATGGCCGAGGACGGGGCAAGATTTGAGAGAAACTCTTCTTCGAACTTCAAATTCTGAGAATTACGATGGGACACACCATGAAGAATTGTTGAAGCACTCCGTAATGAAGAAGAATGGAAAAGTTGAACCAACGATGAAAAGAATTTGAAAGATCTTGGAGAAAGGCACTTGACTGATGAAAATCATTCTTACGTCAAACTTCGAAAAGAATTTTTGAGGATAGCTCCGAGAGAATTAGAAAAGTCAGGTAAGATCCTGGGAAAAGACCTGTGGGTTAGGGCCCACTCAAAAGAAAACACCGTTGAACGATTTACAAGAGAGAAAGCACCGGTTGAATTAAATGGCTTGAATAAGATAGCATTCCCGAAAGATCTTGAACGAATGCAGAGAGGAAAACACGAATCTTCGAGATATCTTGAGCACTCCGGAATAATTAAATAGCGAGAAGTGAACAAATATTAGGTGCACCGGCATGAGAAGGTCTTTGAAACGAGGAAAAAGGGATATGAGATCAACACTGAAAGCTTGATTTGAAACCACCAGAGATGAAAAGAATGAAGAATGACAAACTTGAAGCTCCATTAGAATCTTCATGAGTGAGGGAGTCCTGGATTAGGGGGTGTCCGGATGGCCGGACTATACCTTCAGCTGGACTCCTGGACTATGAAGACACAAGATTGAAGACTCTGTCCCGTGTCCAGAAGGGACTTTCCTTGGCGTGGAAGGCAAGCTTGGCGATACGGATATGTAGATCTCCCACAATTGTAACTGACTTTGTGTAACCCTAACCCTCTCCGGTGTCTATATAAACCGAAGGGTTTTAGTCCGTAGGACAACATACACAACAACAACTACCATAGGCTAGCTTCTAGGGTTTAGCCTCTCCGATCTCGTGGTAGATCTACTCTTGTACCACCCATATCATCAATATTAATCAAGAAGGACGTAGGGTTTTACCTCCATCGAGAGGGCCCGAACCTGGGTAAAACTTCGTGTCCCTTGCCTCCTGTTACCATCCGGCCTAGACGCACAGTTCGGGACCCCCTATCCGAGATCCGCCGGTTTTGACACCGACATTGGTGCTTTCATTGAGAGTTCCTCTGTGTCGTCGCCATCAGGAAGGATGCCTTGCCCCGTATTTAAAGACGGCACCGTTGCTTAGGGAGCTTTGGCTGTCGGCCAAACCCTCCGGCTAGGTGGTTTTCTTATGACTGCCTATTCGGCTTCTGCGCCGACGATGACTTCTCGAGCCATCGAAAACAATCTTCATGTCAGCTTGGAACTCGCCGAGCAGTTAGATCCAATGGAGCCCTCCTCCATAAACGAGCTCTTGGATTGCTTCGCCACCCTGGGAGTCACTACAGATTACGACCAGATTGGGCCTAAACCCGATCTGAGAGAGATTAACTCTCCCCAAGTCACCCATCACGTTGCCATGGTAGAGGGATAGTGCGGCGACCCTTCATCTATCTTAAGGACTCGCTACGTCCGGATTCCCAATCCCTCCAAGCCGGATACATGCGGAGGGGAGGATATCACTCAAGACCTGAACTTAGAGTCAGGCGACGGGCTGGATTCATTGGACAACATCCAGGAATCCAAATTTTCGAGTTCGGAAATTCCTTGGCCTCTGAGCCTCAGATGGGGTGAGGCTTCGTATTTAATTCCACCCACCCACCCCAACATAAGCGATCTATCCAAAATCAGGCAAGAGCCCGATGAAACAGTACATCATTATAGGGCCAGATTCCTCCTGGTTAAGAACAGGCTAAGGGACTGCCACGAGGAAGACGCAATCTCAATCTTCTGCAATAATTGCACGGACAAGGGAATACTCAACGCCATAAGTCGCTGTGATATTACACACTTCGCTGACTTGGCGTCCATTGTATGAAAGTACTGTGCGATGGAAAGCGCCTGGAAAACCGAAATCAAATTTTGGGACAATCCGGCCCTGAATACAAACCCAGTCCCAAATAAAAGGGTGCATCATCACTAGACACCCGGGTCAAGCACTAAAAAGAAAAAACCCTCTACAGGGCATGGAACCGTACTGGAAGGATGGCTCAATGGACCCTGTAAAATTCACAGTACAGAGGACACCACAGCAACAAACAGCCTCAGAGCATGTTGGATACTCCGGCAGGTGGCCAAAATTGGCGAAAATCTCCTAATTCCGGAGGCCACAGAAAGCCACCCCAGATACACCAATACGGTATTAACAGTCTTCGAGACTTTCGCATCAAATAATATGCGAAAAAGGACACTCCACAGCCTTGCCGAAGTCTACCAAGTAGCAACAATAAACCCATGGAGTGACACGGCTATTACCTTTAATGCCAGTGATGAACCTAAATTCCAAACAGCCCAAGCACCAGCCGCATTGGTCCTCAGTCCAATAGTGGACGGCTTTCGTCTTACCAAGGTACTCATGGACGGCGGCAGCGGATTGAACCTCATTTATGAAGAAACCCTTCAAAAAATGGAAATAGACTGGAACCGCATTGAGCAAAGCAGCACAACCTTTAGAGGAAGAATCCCCAGTCGACAAGCGCGCTGTACAGGAAAAATCACACTAGATGTGGTGTTCAGCATGCCGGATAATTACAGGTTCGAAGAGGTCACGTTCCATGTGGCTCCGTTCAGCAGCGGTTATCACGCTCTGCTAGGGCGGGAAGCGTTTACAATCTTCCAAGCAATACCCCATTATGGGTACATGAAGCTCAAGATGCCCGGGCCTAACGGGATCATCACTCTCTCTAGTGATCCGGACATAGCACTCCGCGCCGAAAACAAGACAGCCGCACTGGCCCTCGAGGCACTATCCGAAGCCCTAGCGGCTGAGGAACTGACTGCGCTACGCTCTATGGTGAATAGGGACGATGTGGTACTCGACAAAAGATCCAAGTCCACCTCCTTTAAACCGGCAGACGAAATAGTCAAATTCCAAGTCCATCCAACGGACCCCAATAAAACAGCCTCCATCAGGGCACAGTTAAACCCTGATGTAGACGCCGCACTGTGAGAGTTCCTATGAGAGAACTGGGACATTTTCGCCTGGCACCCTTCAGATATGCCAGGAATCCCACGCAGGCTGGCCGAGCACAGCTTAAATATCCAAATAGGATTCAAACCTGTCAAACAGGCTCTTCGGTGTTTTTCCGAACCTAAGAGACAGGCCATGGGAGAGGAGCTAGCAAAGCTATTGGAGGCCGGATTCATCAGAGATATAAAACATCCGGACTGGCTAGCAAACCTGGTGATGGTACCAAAGAAGGACAAATCCTGGCGCCTGTGTGTTGACTTTAAAGACCTTAACAAGGCTTGCCCAAAGGATCCCTTCCCCCTCCCCCGCATCGATCAAATTATCGACGCTACCGCAGGACACGATCCATTGTGTTTCCTCGACGCATATTCTGGCTACCATCAAATCAAAGTGGCAGAACCAGACCAAGCCGCAACGGCATTTATCACACCATACGGCCCATTCTGCTTCAACACGATGCCCTTCGGGCTCAAAAACGCCGACGCAACATATCAGCGCATGATTCAGACATGTCTGGCAAGCCAGATCGACAAAACAGTGGAGGCATATGTAGATGATGTGGTCGTCAAAACAAGACATGTTGAATCTCTAGTAGACGACTTGAGGCTCACATTTGATAACCTCCAAACATACGACATCAAGCTCAACCTGGAAAAATGCGTTTTCAGCGTTCCAGCCGGAAAGCTCTTGGGCTTCATTGTATCCGGTAGAGGAATTGAAGCAAATCCAGCCAAGATCCGAGCTCTGTCGCAATTGGATATCCCAAAGGACCTCAAACAAATACAAAAGTTAACCGGATGCGTGGCAGCTCTAAGCCGCTTTATCTCCCGCTTGGGAGAAAAGGCCCTACACCTTTACCGCCTCCTTCGGCGCACCGAACACTTCAAATGGACGGATGCATCCACGGCCGGACTCAACGAAATAGAAGCCATACTGGCAACAAACCTAGTCCTGGCCGCGCCAAACATTGGCGATCCAATGCTATTATACATTGCAACAACACATCAGGTTGTAAGCGCAGTGCTCGTCGTCGAACGAGAAGCGGACGGACACAAATTCCCCCTTCAAAAGCCGGTCTATTATGTGTCCACTATCGTCACTCCCTGCAAATCACGGTACCCGCATTATCAAAAGATTGCGTAAGCAGTATTCATGGCATCCCGGAAGCTACGGCACTACTTTCAAGAGTGTTCAATAACAGTAGCCTCGAAAGTACCACTTAACTATATTATAAACAACCATGATGCAACGGGCCGGATTGCAAAATGGGCCATTGAGCTCCTCCCGTTCGACATAACTTATAAGCCATGGCGAGCCATCAAGTCACAAGTCTTGGCTGACTTCGTCGCAGAATGGACGGAGGCCGAACTCCCTAAAGAGTATGGCACATATTCAAATTGGATCATGCATTTCAACGGCTCCAAGATGTTGGCCGGACTAGGGGTCAGCGTCGTTTTGACGTCACCCACAGGAGACACAGTTCAATACGTACTGCAGATTATGTACACGGACTCCAACAATGCAGCCGAATATGAGGCTCTTTTACATGGTCTCCGGATGGCAGTATCCATGGGCATTAAACGCCTAGAGGTGTGCGGGGACTCGAACCTTGCAATATCCCAAATAAATGGAGACTTCAATGCCAAGGATCCAAAAATGGCAGCTTACCGCAACACCGTCCTAAAAATGTCAGCTCGATTCGAGGGGCTTGAATTTCACCATATAGCCCGGGAAAATAATCAGGCGGCAGATGTCATGGCACGCATCGGCGCAAAACGTGATGTAGTCCACCCCCAACATCTTCTTGGAAAGGGGAGCCGAACAATAACAGCCCGGACCCAACCGCACTGCCCGACACCGAACATCCTGACACAATCGGAGGCTCTGCCAATGAAATAACACTTTCAGCCCACGTAATAATGGCCGTCATCGCACGTGGATAGAACCATTCCTAGCCTACCTTACTAGGCAGGAACTCCCCGAGGACCAAAATGAGGCACGCTGCATAGTGCGGCGATCCAAAGCCTACAGAGTCCATGAGGGAGAACTTTATAAGAAAAGCACTACCGGAGTCCTTCAAAGGTGCATCTCCGAAGAGGAGGGGCGGAACCTCCTGGCTGAAATTCATGCTGGACTCGGAGGTCATCACGCTGCAGCTCAGTCCCTTGTAAGCAAGGCCTTCCGTACAGGCTTTTATTGGCCGACGGCCCAGGCAGACGCTCAGGACTTACTCCAACGATGCACCGGTTGCCAGCTCTTTGCAAACCAAAGCCATATGCTAGCCACCGCCCTCCAAACTATCCCCATTACTTGGCCCTTCCTGGTCTGGGGGCTTGACATGGTTGGACCCCTTAAAGGCGGAACCCACAAGCAAAAATACTTACTGGTCATGGTGGATAAGTTCACCAAATGGATAGAAGCCAAGCTTGTTAAGACGGCTGAATCCGGACCGGTGATAGACTTTATATCCGGGGTTGTACACCGTTACGGCGTCCCCCACAGCATCATCACTGATAACTGCACGAACTTCACGGCCGACGAGGTAAAACTCTGGTGCAAAAACATGGGCATCAAGCTTGATTATGCTTTCGTCTATCACCCACAAACTAACGGCCAGGTCGAACGTGCAAATGGTCTTATCATGAGCGGCATCAAACCCAGATTAGTGCGGTCCCTCAAGGAATCTAACCCAAACTGGGTAGAGGAGCTCGACTCCGTACTCTGGGGGCTGCGGACCACGCTGAATCGTACCACCGGATACACACCATTCTTTATGGTGTACGGCGCAGAGGCAGTTTTTCCTTGCGACATAATTCATGACTCACCTCGAGTGCGCATGTACGAAGAAAGAGAAGCCGAGCTCGATCGGCAGGACAGCTTGGAAGCATCGGAGGGGGAGCGTGACGGGGCAAAAGCCTGTTCCGCATTCTATCAACAGCAGGCTCGAAGATACCAAAGCAGAGAAGTACGGGCCAAAACTTACAACGTTGGCGAATTAGTTCTACGACTACCGGACAAGAAAAAGGACAAACTCAAGCCCAAGTGGGAAGGTCCCTTCATAATTGACCAAGTCCTGACTGATGGAGCGTACCGCCTGCGGGGTGCATCAGATAACCGACTCGAGCCGAACCCATGGAACGCAGCCCGTCTCCGCAGATTCTATGCCTAGCGCCGGACTCTGTGTTCGTCTCCTTCCTCTGTCCATTTTTTATATATTTTCTGTCTTACATTTCTCTTCTTCTCTCTCTCTCTCTCTCTCTTATAGCCTTTAAAGGCTCATAAAGTGACGCGCTATCCGCGCTCATTAAACCTAGGGGCTTCTTTAAACAGAAACTTATTCATACGGGCTTCATGCCCAACACATGTGTCACACTTCCACATGTACCTTTTATTCACCATTATATGCATCGATATGACTTAAGTTTTGGCCAAGCTGGGTTGCCTGGCTCCTGTGCTTACCCCTACATTCCCGATTGTTCGGCTAGGTGGTAAAGGGAGCACCTCTGCGATTGTTACTGCCGGGTCAGCCGGACGTGTACCTCAGACTGGGTGAAGCCGAAAGCTAGCGTTCTTAAGGGAATATTCGGTCGGTGAACTAAAGATGATCCTTTTCATTTTTATCTATACGCCCCCAGATGTTTTTCCTGCGTTTCTTTTCGCAGCATGGACATGCACCTTAGGGCATGCCTCCTAGGGAAAGGAACCCCTAACGGACGTATTCTCCCTAGAAGATGTTTCTTACTAACCATGTAATATAACATAACTAGTCGGGCACTTGTCTGTTCACGCACTAATGAACCCTACGCCTGGTCTCCATGCATTCCCCGGTTCCTATATAACCGCATGGGAATTCGGACACACTCCGGACCGTCAGGTCCCGAGGATGAAGCGAAAAGGTCGGCCATGACAAATGATCTACAATCCGGCTAGAAGGCATTATAAATGTCAATCAAACAACATAGTCATTTTGACTGATTGTATTCCTCTTCAATACCATCTAACAGGCTGTCTAATTTACAGTCCTGCTGGGAATACTTTGCGGCCAACTCTACTTGGCGGTATACTAAGCTTACAGGGATCTCCTTCCCATCGGGCCCTACAGGACCGACCTCGGCCATGTGGTTGGGGTCAGCCTTTGCGTACCGCGTCTTCACCACGGCCCAGGCCACCCTAGCGCCTTGACGGCAGGCCGATATCTTCCACAATCGGAAGCGCCGCCGTGCTCCCTTTAGCTTCTCCACAAGCTCTCCAAGACCTTCGGGCATGGAGACGGATGGCCACAGGGCCTGGGCGACGCCTTGCATCGCCTGCCGAACTCGATCGAGCAGTTGCGAGAGCTCGGGAAGAAGGTCACCCGTAGAACCGGGTATCTCCTTTGCAGGACGACCTGTTAGCACACCTATAGACATGTGTTAGTCGACTTCCCGGCCGAACTTTCCTTCAAAGGTTCGTTTAACCACTTACTAAATATGTCATGCCGAAGCCGCTGATTCTCCTTCACGGAGTCTGACAGCTGGGCACGAACATCTTTCAGCTCGACGCCCAGCTTGGTGTTGGCATCTTGGAGATCGTTCTTCTCCCGCCTCACCTTTGTCAGCACCTTCTCACCAGCCCTTAGCTGGCGTAGGAGGTGTTGCCTTTCCGGATTCAATCCAGCGCCATCTGCAATTTAATTTGTCAGATTCGCACCCATGCCGTGCTTCGCAAAATACTTATCTTTCGAAGTGTATATTACCAGAGGGGGTCTCCTTGGGCTCCCCTGTCGTGGCTAGTGCGGCCTCAAGTTGGGCTTTGCACTCTTCTAGCTCCTTGGATAGTAGGGAATTCTTTTCTGTAAGAACCTGCATAACAAATGATCCTTAAATCAGTTATTCTAACTGTTTCAAGTCTCGGGGGCTACTGGTATATATATAATTACCAAAATTTTCTTACCCGTATGTCTTTTACATATTGCTCCGTGGCTCTGGCTAGACCATTTTGAGCGGCACGGAGGTACGCATCTCCCGACTTGAAGGCATCTAACGCCTCTTGGGAGAAATAAGCACTCTCCACCTCAGAGTTTTTGGCAGACAACCTGTCCACATCCTCCATCGGAGGAGCGTCCGGTGCGCGCCTTGTGTTCGGCTCCGCTTCCGGACTAGACTTTGGAGCCTGGCTGGTGGAGGCGCGATTGGCAGTCTCTCCGAATATAGTTCGGCGAGGTCTCTTTGTCATAAAGAGAGCACAAGTGTTAATATGCCTCGAAGGTATAACACCTGGGATAAGGGGGCGTGTCATACCTTTGTGCTGGCGCCTTGGACCGGACTGCACCTCTTTTCTGCCCACGGGGACCTGTGGCCCTTCGTTGGCTTGTCGCCGCAGGTTCGGCCTCCCGTTTCTGGGAGGCCGGGATTAGCCCTCGGTAATCAGCCGTAATGGCCACTAAGGCGTTGTCCTTGCTCAATTGATGGAATACTCCATCAATCAGCTCCACAGATAAGTCCGGATCCTCTTGAGAGGCCGGGTCGAGGCACCGTCCTGGGTCCTCGGGTTGTGGAGGAGGGCTGCTTATTTCTTTAACAGCTTGGCGCAGTTCCTGCGTTGAAATCACTAGATTGAATATTTAACAATGGGGATATAAAACGGATGGGCAAGATGTGACCACTCACCCAGCTTGGAGGATTGTACATGGAAAATCCACCCTTTGGGTCGACGCGGAGAAAATCCTCCTCTTCTCCCTTGTACAAAGCGGGCAAGGTCTTTATTAGGGCCGCAGCCGAATCCGGCCCCTTACGGCCGTAGCGGGTGGTTTCGTCCTCCCCGTTGAAGTCCCACATGGGGTGGCCTCTATACTGTAGCGGCTGCACCCCTCGCATGATGCATGCGGCCATGACCCTGGTCATGGTCAGTCCGAAATGAGCTAACAATCTTATCCGACCCATCAGGTAAATAACAACCCTGTCACTTTCCCTCTGAGGGTTCCGTGGACGCCAGCTTAGGCGTTTCTTTAAGGGAGCACTGTCGAATTCAAGGAGGCCGATCCGGACAGGATCCGGCAGCGGGACGTCTTCTATATAAAACCATTCCGAGGGCCAGTCTTCGGACGCCTTCTTTGGGGTTCCGGACAGATATCCGGTCCCGACGATGCGCCACACTTCGGCTCTGCCCACTTGATACATTGACCCCTTCTTGGAACAGGGCACGAGGCAGAATAGCTCTTTCCACAGCCCGAAATGAGTCTCCACACCAAAGAACAACTCACAGAGGGCTACAAAGCCCGCGATATGCAATATGGAGGCAGGCATGAGATTATGTAGCTGGAGGCCGTAGAACTCCAGCAGCCCCCAGAGAAATGGATGGATTGGAAATCCGAGCCTCCTTATTAAATAAGGGACGAGGCACACCCGCTCTCCTTTGGAGGGATTAGGGGCACTCTCCGCTTGCTCTCGGCCGTTATAGATGGCAAGACCGGCTCGAACCGGGATCATATAGGCCGGGGGGAGAAATCCCTTGGTCTGGAGCGTCACTAGCTCGCTATGCGGGATGGAGCATCTCTCCCAATATCCAGGCTGAGGGATGGAAGGGCGAAAGGAGGAGTTGCGTTGGCTGGCCATGGTGGAATGGACCTTCGTCGGATGCGCTCTGATTAACACTCGCGAAGGGGGGAAGATGTGGTTTGGATCTAAATCCTCGTCCCCTTAAATAGGGAAGCTCATTTACGCGGCTAGGGGTGTGAATGTAAAAACACTCAGACTTTTCATATTCGTTTGACACGTGGGAAGCGGCCATTATTGGGCGTAGAAGCCAAGGAGCGCAACATCTACAAGAAACCGGACTTTATTCAACAGGTACACGGAATTTGGGGGAGAACCCGCCTTGCAATGCCGAAGACAATCTGCGTGCCGGACTCATCGTCATTGAAGCCTGGTTCGGGGGCTACTGAGGGAGTCCTGGATTAGGGGGTGTCCGGATGGCCGGACTATACCTTCAGTCGGACTCCTGGACTATGAAGACACAAGATTGAAGACTCCGTCCCGTGTCCGGAAGGGACTTTCCTTGGCGTGGAAGGCAAGCTTGGCAATACGGATATGTAGATCTCCTAGCATTGTAACTGACTTTGTGTAACCCTAACCCTCTCCAGTGTCTATATAAACCGGAGGGTTTAGTCCGTAGGATAACATACACAACAACAATCATACCATAGGCTAGCTTCTAGGGTTTAGCCTCTCCGATCTCGTGGTAGATCTACTCTTGTACCACCCATATCATCAATATTAATCAAGCAGGACATAGGGTTTTACCTCCATCGAGAGGGCCCGAACCTGGGTAAAACTTCGTGTCCCTTGCCTCCTGTTACCATCCGGCCTAGACGCACAGTTCGGGACCCCCCTACCCGAGATCTGTCGGTTTTGACACCGACAATGAGAATCACCGGATAAGAACATTGACGGAAAAGGAATGGAGAGGCTTCACACAATAAAATGATACTTGAATAAGAAATCTTACTCCTTGAGGAAAAAGGATGGGTGGGTGGGAAAAACAAAGGAAACTTGGAGACGGATGAAACAAACACCATCGAGAAGAACTGATAATTGATCTTGCGAATGTTGAAGTGATCAGGTCCACTTGAAGAGAGACACACCGGTTGAAAAGGATTGGCAAGACAATCTCGATGATCAAGAAGGATTAGTATTCACATAGGAATATGAAAACACCACTTAGATAAGGGATGGAATCAACATTTGACTTCGAAGCAACTCGAATACCACAAATCAAAACAAAACAAAGGATTGGCTTGCAGAATAAGCCGGAACAAACATATGATAGAGATTTCATCTGAAGTTTTCATGGTGGGGCCTACACTGGCTTGATCGTACAACACCATCATGTACAAGGCAATGCACCTGACATACGAAGCGTCCCCAAGTCGGCATAGCCAAGGACTCTTTAAGACACAACGAGACCACTGTAAAACCAACCGTGAATAGGCGGACCACTAGACGTCGAACCCCAATTTCATATCATACATCTGTTGGAAAGATATCCTAAGAGCTACTTGAATTCCCACTTATAAACTCCCGAAACTTTCCGGTTATGCAATCAGGTGTTGGGGATACAGGGGAAGCATAATATCTCACCCAAAACTAGCAAATCCTACATCCAGTTGTATCCATCCTTCAACACATAACCAAGAAACCTTCGGAAATCATCTACCTCAACCTTCGAAAAGCATCCGTTATACAAGTTATGGCAATACTCTCGAACTCCCGCCCCAGTACTGGGTGGCGTCGAGGTTATCTCACCAACAACTGCATAAAAGAGATTTTCGATGTCGGCGAAACTAATCTCAGGTATTCCAGAACTACAACGATAAAATTGTGACGACAACACCTCGGAGCTCAACTCCCCGAGACACTTCCACAACCCCTAAATGACAGGAGGCACAAAGAACAATGTTCTCATCACAAAACCAACGGAATGATTCCAAGATACCCGCGTGATCCTAAAATTTTTTTTAGTGAAATTTGAGAAGAGAAGAGTCAAAATCTACGTCAGGATGCCTTACCAGAGCTATGAAGGGACTGGGGAGTAAAAAGAATTCCTAAACTCTCTGATATATAATTCCTAAATGACTCAAAACTTTTTTTTTCTAGACTCAACAACATCAGCTAATTCGATCAAGCAGGGGGGCTCCTAAGGTCGGGGAAGGCTCTGATTACCAACTTGTAAACGCCCTCAATGCGTCTATAGCTCCCACGTGTCGAAGCACGACTTAGAGGCATAACCGCATTGAAAGCAATGTCGCAAGTGAGGTAATCTTCGCAAACAACCCATGTAATACAATAAGGGAAAAGATACATAGTTGGCTTACAATCGCCACTTCACACCAATACATGAATAAAGCATTACATCAACCGGATACAATCAAGGTCCGACTACGGAACCAAAATAAAAGAAGACTACCCCAAATGCTACACAGATCCCCGATCGACCCCAACTGGGCTCCACTACTGATCAACTAGAACGAAACAACACAAAGGGCAAGATCTTCATCGAGCTCCTCCTTGAGCTTGGTTGCGTCATCTGCACGGTTCAACGGCACCTGCAAGCTGGTTTTGGAAGTATCTGTGAGTCACGGGGACTCAGCAATCTCACACCCTCGCGATCAAGACTATTTAAGCTTATGGGTAAGGTAAAAGGTATGAGGTGGAGCTGCAGCAAGCGACTCGCATATATGGTGGCTAACATACGCAAATGAGAGCGAGAAGAGAAGGCAAAGTACAGTCGATAAAAGTATGATCAAGAAGTGATCCTAGAACAACCTACGTCAAGCATAACTCCAACACCATGTTCACTTCCCGGACTCCGCCGAGAAGATACCATCACGGTTACACACGCGATTGTTGTATTTTAATTAAGGTCAACTTCAGGTTTTCTACAACCGGACATTAACAAATTCCCATCTTCCCATAACCGCGGGCACGACTTTCGAAAGATCATATCCCTGTAGGGGTGTCCCAACTTAGCCCATCACAAGCTCTCACGGTCAACGAAGGATATTCCTTCTAGCGGGAAGACCCGATCAGGCTCGGAATCCCGGTTACAAGACATTTCGACAGGTAAAACAAGACCAGCAAGACCGCCCGATGCGCCGACATCCTGATAGGAGCTGCACATATCTCGTTCTCAGGGCAACACCGGATGAGCTCTCCGTACAACTAAAACCAGCCCTCAAGTTTCCCTGAGGTGGTGCTGCAAAGGACTCTAATTCGGACCAACACTTAGACAAGCACTGGCCCGGGGGGGTTAAAATAAAGATGACCCTCGGGATGCGCGACTCCCAAGGGAAAAAGGCTAGGTGGCGAATGGTAAAACCAAGGTTGGGCCTTGCTGGAGGAGTTTTATTCAAGGCGAACTGTCAAGGGGTTCCCATTATAACCCAATCGCGTAAGGAAAGCAAAATCCGGGAACATAACACCGGTATGACGGAAACTAGGGCGGCAAGAGTGGAACAAAACACCAGGCATAAGGCCGAGCCTTCCACCCTTTACCAAGTATATATATGCATTAATTAAATAAGAGATATTGTGATATCCCAACAAGTAAACATGTTCCAACTAGGAACAACATCTCCATGTTCCAACAAGGAACAAACTTCAATCTTCACCTGCAACTAGCAACGCTATAAGAGGGGCTGAGCAAAGCGGTAACATAGCTAAACAACGGTTTGCTAGGACAAGGTGGGTTAGAGGCTTGGTTCAACAATATGGGAGGCATGAAAAGCAAGTGGTAGGTATCGCAGCATAGGCATAGCAAAAGAGTGAGCAACTAAGCAAGCAAAGATAGAAGTGATTTCGAGGGTATGGTCATCTTGCCTGAAATCCCGCAAGGAAGAAGAACGATTCCATGAAGAAGACAAACGGACGTAGTCAAACGGGTCCTCACAAACGCGATGTTATCGGAACCAACCCGAAGAAGCAACACCGGAAAGAAGAAAACAACATAGTAAACAACCATCACATAATCATGGCATGATGCACAACCAAGTATGATGTATGTCCGGTTTAAATATGCATGGCAAGGCAAAGTGCACAAACAACACTACAAGTTAAGTGGAGCTCAATATGCAACGGGTTGCATATTGACGGAACACCACATAAATAATTTAGTTCTCTCTCGTTTATGTACCCCAACAATATTAAATGTTCTTAACATGTCAATGGTGAAGCAAAGTAAACTACCTATCTAGTCAAGTTTAAATGAGGCCGGAAGCAACGAACAACAACTCCAGAAACTCCTCATTAGCATATTATAGATTTGGTACTGTTCTGCCCTAAACATTATTTTAGAGTTGTTAAACATGCAAGATGAGTACACCATGTTAAACTAGGCATTTGTCCACCCCATTTACATATAAAGTTTATTAAATTCGGAACTACGGTTATTTAGTTATGAAAATAAAGTATTTAACATGGCATAGGAGCAAATTTAAACAAACAGCATTTTGAATATTTTAAACATGGGTGAAAGTGACATATTATGAAACTAGACACAATTCTAAGCAAGTTTCATATATAAATTGTTTTAATCCGATGCACGGTTATTAAGTTATTATATGCATGAAGTTTAGGAACCTATCTGCAAAACAACATTCTCTGAAAAAAAGGAAAAACGTTCTATGTAAAAAACACGATACGGGTCAGACCTGGTTGGCCCATCAGTGCACAGGAGGGGCTGGGGGTTCTCACAGCGGGGCTTGGGCAGGACGGTGGTGAGGTAGGCCGGATATAGGCTTGGAGGCTGCTGGGCCGCGGCTGCAGAGGAGGCTGGGCCAAGGGCGCTGGCTGCGAAGGCTTGGGAGTAGATGGGCCGATCAATGTGTGCAGCAGCCCAAGAGCATGACGAGGAAGCGCTCGTCCTCCGCTCGAACGAGGACGAGGCAGAAACAGCAGAGGCGCAGGGACTTGGCGACGGCTGGACTTGCGGACGCGGCGAGGGGTCTACGAGGCGGAGAAGGCGAGGAGAGGCCGGACCTGGTGGGTCGGCACTAGAGCCGGTCGATGGCGGAGCTCCATGGGGAGTAGTGGTAGCTGCCGTTGCCTGAAGAAAAGAACAGAGAGAGCGATTCAGCGAGGGAGCAGGGGAAGGAATCAGAGAGAGATGCCAGGAGGAGAGGACGGGATAAGGCCGGATCTGATGAGGGGAGCCGGTCTCCGAGCAGTACAACGCCGGCTGGAGAGGAGCGCTCGGGCGTGGATGCTTCTTGGGGCGACGAAGAGGAGCTCCTCTCCTCGTGGAGCTCCTGGACGGGGGGCGACATGAGCACGAGCGCGACTTGACGGGGTCATGCTGGTGACTCTCGGGCGGAGGCGTTTGTGGCCTCGATCCGAACAAGATCAAGAGGAGGGGATCGGGGTTTAGATGCTGATAGGTGGGGATGGATCCTGAGGGAAAATGGCTGGCGGCGGTTCGATGGGGCAAACTCCCTAGAAGTTAGGGTTTGTCCAAATAGACTAGGAGTGGAGTATATATACACCACGGGTTAGGTTAGGGGCTATCTCGTCCCTCCGATCGCAATTGGATGATCGCGAATAAAATAGCTAGGGGGTCCAAATAAGAAAAAGGTGATGTTTTGTAGATGTTTGGGGATGATCCAGATCCAACGGTGACGACTGCTCGGGTAGGGTCCGAGACAAATTTCGGATGCGTGCGCGAGGAGGTCCGATGCACTGTGCAAAGAGGGGTAAGAACGGGCCTAGGTGGACTGTGGAGAGCGGGTTGGTCTGAGAGAAGAGGGGAGAGATGCAGCCCGACACGATTTTCGGAGACCGGTTGGGCTATCAAACAAACAAACTCCGAATGCGATGAAACTTGACAGGCAGTCAATCAACACTATAATAAGACCACATGCCAACTTTCAACCCAATCCGAGAACATTTTCCGACCACTTATAAAATAATATTTCGGACATGCCACGGGCGCGTGCAAGTGTGTCTGGGCTCAGAACGGACAACGGAAGGAATTGGGAGACCGGGACAGATGCAAGTTTTGAAAACATGATGATGCAATGCACATGATGACATGGCAAGATGCAACACTCAAGCGAATGACACGGCAACAAACAACGAATAACTGGAAGACAGCTGGCGCATCGGTCTCGGGGCGTCACAGTGATAAAGAGTTCATCGTAAAGAGTTATGTCGATGCAAGCTTTGACACCGATCCGGATGATTCTGAGTCTCAATCTGGATACATATTGAAAGTGGGAGCAATTAGCTAGAGTAGCTCCATGCAGAGCATTGTAGACATAGAAATTTGAAAATACATACGGATCTAAATGTGACAGACCCATTGACTAAACCTCTCTCACAAGCAAAACATGATCACACCTTAGTACTCTTTGGGTGGTAATCACATGGCGATGTGAACTAGATTATTGACTCTAGTAAACTCTTTGGGTGTTGGTCACATGGCGATGTGAACTATGGGTGTTAAATCGCATGGTGATGTGAACTAGATTACTAACTCTAGTGCAATTGGGAGACTGAAGGAAATATGCCCTAGAGGCAATAATAAAGTTTTTATTTTTACATTTCCTTATTCATGGTAAAGGTTTATTATTCATGCTATAATTTTATTGATTGGAAACCTAAATACATGTGTGAATACATAAACAAACATCGTGTCCCTAGTGAGCCTCTACTTCACTAGCTAGTTGATCAAAGATGGTTAAGGTTTCGTAACCATGGACATGAGTTGTCATTTGATAATGGGATCACATCATTAGGAGAATGATGTGATGGACAAGACCCATCTGTTAGCTTAGCATAATGATCATTTAGTTTTATTGTTATTGCTTTCTTCATGTCAAATACATATTCCTTCGACTATGAGATTATGCAACTCCCAGATACCATAGGAATGCCTTGTGTGCTATCAAATGTCACAATGTTACTGGGTGATTATAAAGAAGCTCTACAGGTATCTCTGAAGGTGTTTGTTGAGTTGGCATAGATCAAGATTAGGATTTGTCACTCCGAGTATCGGAGAGGTATCTCTGGGCCCTCTCGGTAATACACATCATAAGCTTGGAAGCAAACGACTAAGGAGTTAGTCACGAGGTGATGTATTACGGAACGACTAAAGAGACTTGCCGACAACGAGATTGAGCTAGGTATGTAGATACCAATGATCGAATCTCGTGCAAGTAACATATCGATAGACAAAGGGAATTACGTATGTTATCATAACAGTTCGACCGATAAAGACCTTCATAAAATATGTAGGAGCCAATATGTGCATCCAGGTTCCTCTATTGGTTATTGATCGGAGAGGTGTCGCGGTCATGTCTACATAGTTCTCGAACCCGTAGGGTCCGCACGCTTACCGTTCGATGACGATATAGTATTATATGAGTTATGTGATTTGGTGACCGAATGGTGTTCAGAGTCCCGGATGAGATCACGGATACTACGAGGCATCTCGAAATGGTCAAGAGGTATAGATTGATATATAGGACGATGGTATTCGGACACCGGAAGTGTTTCGGAGAAAACTGGATAGGCATTGAAGTACCGGAGGGGTTACTGGTCACCTCCGGGAGAATATTGGGCCTATTGGGCCACCAGAGGGGAGCACACCAGCCCACAAGGGGCTGGCACGCCCCGCATGGCAGCCGGCCAAGTGGGGAAGGAAAGGGGGGAGGATTCGGCCTCCCCTTCCTTCTCTCTTCCCCTGTTTCCTTTCTTCTCCAGCAATTAAGGAAAGGGGGCGTGACTTGGGGAGGACCCCAAGTAGGATTCGGCCTACTTGGGGCGCCCTTCTGGCTGCTCCCTCCCCCTCCCACCTATATATATGTGGAGGGGGCACCCTAGCACAGACCAAACAATTGTTAGCCGTGTGCGGCGGCCCCTCCACCGTTTACACCCCGGTCATATTTTCGTAGTGCTTACACTAGTACACGCCGGTGCTATACAAATGGTTTTTAACCCCTTTCTGCGATGGCATTTGGAACTGTTGCCTAGTGAGTGACGGCGATAGGGGAGTCCTTCCCACACGACCCAAAAACTGTCGGGGATAGGGAGCCTTGATGCATACAGTTTTCCCTATATAACCATTTCCGATATCTCAAATATCCCAAACGCTTCATCCTTGCTACTCGTTTGTGCTCGCATTGCCATCAGAGTCGGAGTTTTGTGGTTTTACATAAATCCAGGCAGATTCCAGGCACGGGAGTTTTCTAGGAAAATTCCAGGCAGGGGAGTTTTACGATGCCTGGCACATCACAAACAGTTCGTGATTATAAACCATGTACGATAGGTAGACAATCACACACATTTAGTTTTCCCGCACCGTCTGCGATAGTGTCTGACATCACACATGCTTTGCAAACAGCAACTGTGCGCATTGTTACACATGTTTCCTCTCCGTGAATCATGTCGGATTATGATGTATATCGCACACACTTTGCTTTATTAACCGTGTGCGCCGTAATGACCTGCACACCATAATTTCGCCCTAATTTAATTGCTTGTCACATCCCTAGCTTCAGGCATTGCTCTAGGTTAGCTTCATGTGTGCATCATGTCTATATTTTTGAAACTTGAATTGAGGAATATTGGAAGCCTCAAAACCCTAAATAAAAGAGGGGCAAAAACCCTAGAAATCTTATTCATTGCTCCAAAAGGCTCATCTCAAATGTTTGATAATTTTTGGTAAGGGTTCTGGTCCCAACCAAAATATTGAACATTTTTAAGGAATTACTTTTGGGACTTTGGATTTAATTCATTAGCTATTTGAATTTGAATTATATTCATATAATTAGAATATAATTTCAAATACCCCCTGAAATATTTTATAAGCTTTTGGAAAAGTCCATCTAGCAATATAAAATATTCAGAGGAGCTTTGGCATTGTTTGAATTATTATTTTTAATTCAAAACAGTGGCAAAAGAATTAAATAAACCAAAAACAGAAGAAAAATATAAAACAAAATAGAATTAAGAGAGAGAGAAGGAAGTACCTGGCCTTACCCGTGCAGCCCACCAGGACCGGCCCAGCTAGGCCCAGCCCACCTCCTTCCCCCCTTGTCCTCTTCTTCCTCTGCCAGTAGGCAGAGGCGAGGCGTGGCGCGCGCCCGAAGAGCGCCGGCCACCTCCTGCTTCGCCGTGGCAGCCTCCCCGACTCCCTCGCGACGCCACGGAGACGCCCTCGCCCCCTGCACCTCCCCTCTCTCCCCCTGGACCCCATTCCCTCCTCTGTTTCCCTCTCGCGCACACCACCAAGCGGAGCTCGCCGCCATCGTCGCTGTGCCCATGGCCACCGGCCACCCCTAGCCTCACCGACGCCCCAGGAAGCTCCGCCGGTCCTCCCTCGACCTCCTCGTCGTGTCACGCGACCAGAAGAGCCCCGGAACGCCACCCCCGACGTTTTCCCCTCGTCGGCCACCGAGGATCTTCTCCGTCGATTCGGCCACTCCGGCGCGCCCCCGAGCCGGCTAACCATCCCTACGGCACCGCTGTGAGCTCCTACGCCTTCCCTCCCTCTTTCCCCCTTCGATTGCGCCCTGTAGCCGCCGCCCCACGAGCACCCGAAGCCGCCGTCCGCCATGGCCGGTGAGCTCCGTGCTCCCGAGCTTCTCCGCCTGCGCTCGTTGCCTCCGGGTGTTCCTGGTGACCCCAGCATCCCGTAGAGCCCATCGGCCGCGCCCGCCGTGCCATGTAACACCGAAACCGAGCACGCCCGAGCTCCGGCCGCCGCTGCCGAGCTCGAGGCCATCGTCTCCGGCCGCCCTAGCTGCTGCTGCTTGCTGAAATGGGCGCGGGTGAGCTCCAGCTCCCCGTAGCCGCTCTCCTCCGTCCATTTGGACGCCGGAGGAGCGAGCCCGCGCCCTCCGCCGCGCCTGTTGCCACCGGCGACGAGCCGCCGGCGGGTTAGGCCCTGCTGACCAGGGGTTTGACCCCCCCTGGGTCGATGACAGGTGGGGCCAGCCCCCCTGTTAATTAGTTAGTTTATTTTAATTTAATTACCCCCCCCCTGCTGACACTGACATGTGGGCCCTAGTGCCCTAATCCTTAATTAAACTAAAATAAACCCCCCTGTTTAACCTGTGACGCTGACATATGGGTCCCACAGGTCAGGTTTGACCTGGAGGCGCCCTGTTGACCTGCTGACGTCATGATGATGTCAGGCTGACGCAATAAATCATTTTCTGGATTTAAAAATAATCAGGAAATTCCAGAAAATGCCTAAAACTTCAATAAATCATAGAAAATTAACCGTAACTCCAAATTAAATAAATTATATATGAAAAATTATCAGAAAAATTCAAGGAATCCATCTGTACCATTTTCATGCATGTTAGAACAACTTATAGCTGCTGTTTAGCACAAATCAATTAAATGGCATTTGAATAATCACATATGGAGTTTGAATTTGAATCTTGTATTCAAACCAACTTCATTTAATCTGTTGCTAGTTGCATTAGCCCAAAACACATTCATTTGCCATGTCATGATCATGCATCATATTGTGCATCGCATTGATTGTATTTCTTCTTTGTTGCCGGTATTTGTCCTCTCTCGATAGACGTGATACCGATGATGTGATCGTTGACACTGATGAAGACTCAATGTTATCTTCATAAGTGCCAGGCAAGCAAAACCCCCTTGTTCATTCCGATACAATCCTACTCTCTCGCTCCTGCTCTCTTTTACTGCACTAGGACAACACCGATTCATCTGTTACTTGCTGCAGTAGCTGAACCCCTTTATCCTCTGCATGACCTGTCATTCCACAGTAATTAGATGAAACCCACTAGCATGAGTAGGAGTTGTTTGAGCCCTGATGTGCCTACTCATTCATGCTTGTTTGTCATGCCTGCTACTGCTTAGAGTTGAGTCAGGTCTGATTCATCGGGGATGAATCAGAGGCGGGTGAACATGTCCTACTGTGTGTGAGCTAAGTGTGTGAACACGATTTCGTAAAAGGTGTCGGTGAGAGGCCATGTAGGAGTACATGGTGGGTTGTCTCATTGAAGCCGTCCTCAGGAACTGAGTTCTGTGTTTGTGATCCATGATTCAGCTACTACCATACATTGGGCCCTGAAATATGACCCCGCTCGACTTCTTATTCACCCTAGTCCTCTGTCCAGGAGTTGCAAGTAGTTTCTGGTGTTTGTAGCTTACTGGAGGCCGTGGACAGCGCTGACCGTAGGGGTGGGCTGTGATGCGGTAGGTACGTGGCACGGTGTACCGGATGCCCGTTTGGTATCTCGGGAACCCTGTTCACATCGTTTGGGGCTGTGAGCGAAACTCCGGCCGGATCTCCTCATGGATGGAACCCGAATAGGCGATAAACCTGGACTAGAGACTTGAGTGTTTAGGTAGGTCGTGGTCTACACCCACGTCGGCTTTCCCTTGAAGTCTGCCGAGCACATGTCGTGTGCAGACGCTAAGTGGTGGAAACATGTATGAAGAAGTACACCCCTGCAGGGTTAACATCATCTATTCGAATAGCCGTGTCCGCGGTAAAGGACTTCTGGGTTGCTTATATCAGTTCATAGACAAGTGAAAGTGGATACTCTAAAATACGCAAGATAAGCGTGAGTGCTATGGATGGCGTTCTCGTAGGGAGACGGGAGCGGATCCATAGTGGTGTATTGGTTGGTGAATATGTGGACTCGTGTGCGCCACCTCAAAAGAGTTACATTGTAGTCGTAGTTCAGGATAGCCACCGAGTCAAAGCTGGCTTGCTGCAGTTCAACCCCACCATCCCCTTTGTTGATAATGATGCATATGTAGTTAGTTCTGATGTAAGTCTTGCTGGGTACATTTGTACTCACGTTTGCCTATTTTATGTTTTTGCAGAGAGACTTCGGTCTCACTAGTAGTTTCGCGTGGACTTCGACGTTTAGCTTGTTACCTCAGCTACGATCTTGTGCCCCGGCAGGATCTGTTAGATAGTCAGGCTTTTCAGCCTTTTTCATTTATAGACGTTTGTACTCAGACATGATAGCTTCCGCTTGTGCTTTGATTTGTATGCTCTGAGTGTTGGGTCATGAGACCCATGTTTGTAATATCTCGCTCCTCGGAGCCTAATGAATAAACTACTTGAGTCGTAGAGTCATTTTGTGATGCCATGTTGTATTTGCACATATCGAGCATATTGTGTGTATGTTATTGAAATGCTTGGTATGTGTGGGATCTGACCATCTAGTTGTTTATCTTTAGTAGCCTCTCTTACCGGGAAATGTCTCCTAGTGTTTCCATTGAGCCTTGGTAGCTTGCTACTGCTCCGGAACACTTAGGCTGGCCGGCATGTGTCCTTCTTCGTTCCTGTGTCTGTCCCTTCGGGGAAATGTCACGCGATGAATACCGGAGTCCTGTTAGCCCGCTACAGCCCGGTTCACCGGAGTCCTACTAGCCCAGTGCTATAGCCTGGATTCACTCGCTGATGACCGACACGTTCGATGCTGGGTCATGGATGCATGTCCCTGTAAGTCTGTGCCACTTTGGGTTTACGACTAGCCATGTCAGCCCGGGCTCCTTATCATATGGATGCTAGCGACACTGTCATATACGTGTGCCAAAAGGCGCAAACGGTCCCGGGCAAAGGTAAGGCGACACCCGTGGGAATACCGTGCGTGAGGCCGCAAAGTGATATGAGGTGTTACATGCTAGATCGATGTGGCATTGAGTCGGGGTCCTGACAGCGTTGGTATCAGAGCTTGACTGCCTGTAGGATTACCAAGCCAAACTGGTCAAAGTTGAGTCCAGAAATTCTTAGTTATATAAGGGAATTGATTGTGGGATGGAACGTAAGGCTCTTTTTACTCCTTTACCTCATGCCCTTCTGATCTGAGTCATCTTATCTTTCCTACGGGGATTAAGAACTAGGCTATCTCTTCTTTCTATCAGGATCACGTGTTACTAATCTGCAGACTTGTAGGATTGATGGTTCTAAGCTTGAGTTCAGTTTCTACTTCCGTATGTTAATTGTTGATCTCGAAAACCGTGATATTGTGCTTCTGAGTGGTTATGCCACCATTTTTGTGAATGTCTCAAATCTTTCTGAGCATTTACAGCCGTTATGCTGTCCGAGTCATCCCAGGTTTCTAAACAGTCTGATGCATTTGCAAAATCCTTTCCCTCTAGTTTCGATGTTCCTTTATGCCAGCTCAATCACACTAATTGTTGAGTTGAGGTATTCTATTGCCTTGACATTATGTTGGAGTTACTATTATGACCCTAGGTGCCTCAGGGGATCATCTAGTAGTCTAGCCATGATTTATGTTCCAGTGTGATGACTCTGGCCGTCATTATCGAAAGCATCCCGTGATGCCATTTAGTAGTAGGTATTCTATCCCTGGGTTTTGAACCCGAGATTCACCCTACTTGCTTCATGTTGATAGTTTTGCTCGTTCCTTAGGTTATTAGTAACCTTTGCATTAGTCCTCGATGTTCGTGGTATTCCTTTCTTCCAAATACTATGAACTACTTATGGAAGAAGTTCCTCGTTGAACTGAAATATCACAACAGTATTATTTTGATGAGTTCTCCATTATATATTGTGACTCTGCCAGTTCTACCTTTCTGCATGGGTTATCCGGAAGAAATATGTGGAATTCGTTCGACATGCTAAACCATGCATCCACAACTCAGAAAATCGCATGTTCCTTTGAGTTGTCCCTCTTTAGTTGTCTTCTGACCCTCGTCTATCAATTGATAGTCAAGAGTATGCGTGCATTTGTTCGTCGATGCCTATTACCCTTGTGGTCCGCCAAGCCATTCTATTTCAGAATGACTAGGAGAAACAAACTCCAGTACCTCATCCATATCCAGGATTGGGTCAAAGAAGTTGTGCTCCGCAGATCAAATTGCTAATCCAGCTCTTGTTCTGCTCTACCTTGGAGTATTACTATCTTTATATCGGGATTGTTATAGGAATTGCACACCATCCTATGAACTCTTGGTACAGTGATACTTCTTGCCATCATTGTTCATTCCTCGGTTCCTGTGTTATCATAACCGGAATACCGACAAATGGATCATGGCGTGTGAAATCAATACTCCCAGCAACCTCGTTGCTTGGTAGTTAAAGGATAATAATTTCATTCTTAGCATGTTGGTTTTTGAATCATCCTTCTAAGACCGATCGTGCTACCTAGTCCATTCTCCTGGTTCACTCCTCGATCGATGAGTTAGGAGTATTTCAAGTCCTCGCTCATTTGATCATATCGTCTTGCCCTGAAAAGCAAGATTGTTCTCGAGCTTAGTAACATATCGGTGGTTCGTGATTTCCGAAGATCTTCTCGGAAGTATTACCAGGTTGTCACCTGACCGCTATGTTGAGCTCGTGATCAAGTTGGTTTCTTGTGAACCACCTTCTCTCCAAGAATCGGTGTTAGACATCCCTGAGCTAGTTGGTTAAGCTAAACGACAACTTGGAGGGTTGGAAGATAAAAGCTTGCCTGACTTAGTTCGTTCCAGAGGGATATTCTTGTGTAGTGTGTGTTGAAGAAAGATGATATCTTCATCGATTGGTCCCTGTGATCAGTTGCTGGACCTATCGTCTTATCAATTCTTTGATTTGAGTGTGGGCTATCGTCAAATCAAGTCAGAACCAACGATGTTCGTAATGTTGTCTTACTCGTGGTTGATCCCTCGAGCATACACCATTATATCTTTGGGTCTGACCAATGCTATCACTTGTTCACATAATTATGGAACTCCGTCTTCGTGGAAACCTGGATGAATTGTTGTTGAGTCCATTGACAACATCCTTATCTCCTCCATGATGTTGTTGAACATTAAGTTAGTGTTGGAAACTTTTGAAAGAATTTTCTTCATGCTAGCTCATGAAGTACTTGTTTGATGAAAGGAGTGACTTCCTTTGATTCACGTGCATTTTGATGTAAGCTGCCGTCGTGAATTCGAGAAAGTTTGTTTTTGCTCCTTTGGAATCATCCCAAGTCGGTCATGCGCGTGCGAAGAATTCTATGGTCTGTTAGACTGATCATCTTCATTCCATATGTATATCCTAGCACACCAAGCCACTGACTGATTTGTTCAAGGAGAAGGAGTATCTTCATAAGAGCTAATCCGGACTTATGAAAGAACTTCGATATCCTCGATGATGGTTCCCAACCAGAACTCGGTAGTGTTTTATTATAAGACTACTTTGTGGTCATGCTTGTCTTGGACAACATGTTCACATGTTTGTAGCAAAACCAGCTCATGTTTTGGAGCTTGCTATCGTAGCTCATCTCCCGAGAATCCCGCAACGTCATCTCGTCGATTTATGTTGCAAACTTTCATTTTTTTTCTTCCTAGACTCGATGAGTCTGGAATATCCTGACACCAACCAGATCTGAATCTCAGGCAGATATGATGGTTTGGAACATTTCCCAAGAATTATAATATTGGTTCCTCGATAACTGGTAAAGTGGATGTCGTGGCCAGCACCACCCAGCCGAAAGAACTGTTATTATAATATCTTGATTGAGGAAGTTGGCCACCTCCCCATATGGATTTCGTAGGATTTACTCCCTAGTTGCCCTATGGATTTTTGTGTTCCCGAAGTCCGACCTTTACTTGATGTCCTAGATACCAAACCATTTCAATGAATGGGATATGCTAGCACATCAGGGAGAACATTGGAAGCGGAGTGCTAAATGTCTCTCGGTCGATCATCCAGATTTTATTTCCTTGGCCCCGCCAAGGGTGAAATCTGAGAAGGTGTTATCTTCCTTTGCATCTGCATCCTCTATCACCATTCATCATGGTAGTAAGTTGTGCTTACCGGACCCTTGACACGGATGCTGGTAAAACCCTGATGAATATGGAAATGCTCAAGTTCTTGAGAACACGCACAAGCGCTACGTGTTATCATCGGCACTAACTGGGTTTGCTCTCAGTTCCCTCGGCAATGCTATGATCTATCCAACAGTAAATTAACTCTCTAGTGTTGGGTTCTTCCCAGTTACTAGAATCATTCCCATCATTTGCATTTTGTTCCCAGCTTGCACCGCCAATATGCCATTCTACTATGGGTCTCTTCCATTTCCGGTGATAAGCAAATTCATCCATTGCGTTGTCTTCAACAAGGTAATCCACATCATCCAAGTCCGAGTATGCCATTCTACCGACCCCCTCCAAACGATCGCTCGAGAATTGTCTTAGGCTGGTTTAAAGAGTTTCAATGATCTCTGGATCAAAAGTAATTCTTTTTGCCACTTAAGGTAATAATCTACGAATCACCCTCCTCCAGGATGTTTCGTCGTGGTTTCATGGCCACTAAACTCCTCGCTACGTTGACAATCGTTTACCACCTTCTTAAGCGTGAAATTGTTGTCTACCTAGTGAACCTTCGTCATCCGTCTCTTTCCACCCCTCTTGATGTGTATCTGGTGTCTCAACCGAGAGATGGTCCTATGTCTCATCCCGTGAGTTGTTCGATCCTAGAGAAGATCGACCCTTCTAGAGTCTCCTCCTTCCCTCCGTGTCATGTTGACAGGATTTCTCAGAGCAAGACTTCAAGACAAAGATGGTGTTCAAATCAACGTTCATTTGAAGTGCATCCTGGATCATGAAGATTATACTAGTTTGCGTTTCCCTTTCATCTTACCCTACGCTTGAATCTCGAGACGAGATTCTTGTTTAGTGGGGGTGAGTTGTCACATCCCTAGCTTCAGGCATTGCTCTAGGTTAGCTTCATGTGTGCATCATGTCTATATTTTTGAAACTTGAATTGAGGAATATTGGAAGCCTCAAAACCCTAAATAAAAGAGGGGCAAAAACCCTAGAAATCTTATTCATTGCTCCAAAAGGCTCATCTTAAATGTTTGATAATTTTTGGTAAGGGTTCTGGTCCCAACCAAAATATTGAACATTTTTAAGGAATTATTTTTGGGACTTTGGATTTAATTCATTAGCTATTTGAATTTGAATTATATTCATATAATTAGAATATAATTTCAAATACCCCCTGAAATATTTTATAAGCTTTTGGAAAAGTCTATCTAGCAATATAAAATATTCAGAGGAGCTTTGGCATTGTTTGAATTATTATTTTTAATTCAAAACAGTGGCAAAAGAATTAAATAAAACAAAAACAGAAGAAAAATATAAAACAGAATAGAATTAAGAGAGAGAGAAGGAAGTACCTGGCCTTACCCGTGCAGCCCACCAGGACCGGCCCAGCTAGGCCTAGCCCACCTCCTTCCCCCCTTGTCCTCTTCTTCCTCTGCCAGTAGGCAGAGGCGAGGCGTGGCGCGCGCCCGAAGAGCGCCGGCCACCTCCTGCTTCGCCGTGGCCGCCTCCCCGACTCCCTCGCGACGCCACGGAGACGCCCTCGCCCCCTGCACCTCCCCTCTCTCCCCCTGGACCCCATTCCCTCCTCTGTTTCCCTCTCGCGCACACCACCGAGCGGAGCTCGCCGCCATCGTTGCCGTGCCCATGGCCACCGGCCACCCCTAGCCTCACCGACGCCCCAGGAAGCTCCGCCGGTCCTCCCTCGACCTCCTCGTCGTGTCACGCGACCAGAAGAGCCCCGGAACGCCACCCCCGACGTTTTCCCCTCGTCGGCCGCCGAGGATCTTCTCCGTCGATTCGGCCACTCCGGCGCGCCCCCGAGCCGGCTAACCATCCCTACAGCACCGCTGTGAGCTCCTACGCCTTCCCTCCCTCTTTCCCCCTTCGATTGCGCCCTGTAGCCGCCGCCCCACGAGCACCTGAAGCCGCCGTCCGCCATGGCCGGTGAGCTCCGTGCTCCCGAGCTTCTCCGCCTGCGCTCGTTGCCTCCGGGTGTTCCTGGTGACCCCAGCATCCCGTAGAGCCCATCGGCCGCGCCCGCCGTGCCATGTAACGCCGAAACCGAGCACGCCCGAGCTCCGGCCGCCGCTGCCGAGCTCGAGGCCATCGTCTCCGGCCGCCCTAGCTGCTGCTGCTTGCTGAAATGGGCGCGGGTGAGCTCCAGCTCCCCGTAGCCGCTCTCCTCCGTCCATTTGGACGTCGGAGGAGCGAGCCCGCGCCCTCCGCCGCGCCTGTTGCCACCGGCGACGAGCCGCCGGCGGGTTAGGCCCTGCTGACCAGGGGTTTGACCCCCCTGGGTCGATGACAGGTGGGGCCAGCCCCCCTGTTAATTAGTTAGTTTATTTTAATTTAATTACCCCCCTGCTGACACTGACATGTGGGCCCTAGTGCCCTAATCCTTAATTAAACTAAAATAAACCCCCCTGTTTAACCTGTGACGCTGACATATGGGTCCCACAGGTCAGGTTTGACCTGGAGGCGCCCTGTTGACCTTGCTGACGTCATGATGATGTCAGGCTGACGCAATAAATCATTTTCTAGATTTAAAAATAATCAGGAAATTCCAGAAAATGCCTAAAACTTCAATAAATCATAGAAAATTAACCGTAACTCCAAATTAAATAAATTATATATGAAAAATTATCAGAAAAATTCAAGGAATCCATCTGTACCATTTTCATGCATGTTAGAACAACTTATAGCTGCTGTTTAGCACAAATCAATTAAATGGCATTTGAATAATCACATATGGAGTTTGAATTTGAATCTTGTATTCAAACCAACTTCATTTAATCTGTTGCTAGTTGCATTAGCCCAAAACACATTCATTTTGCCATGTCATGATCATGCATCATATTGTGCATCGCATTGATTTTATTTCTTCTTTGTTGCCGGTATTTGTCCCCTCTCGATAGACGTGATACCGATGATGTGATCGTTGACACTGATGAAGACTCAATGTTATCTTCAGAAGTGCCAGGCAAGCAAAACCCCCTTGTTCATTCCGATACAATCCTACTCTCTCGCTCCTGCTCTCTTTTACTGCACTAGGACAACACCGATTCATCTGTTACTTGCTGCGGTAGCTGAACCCCTTTATCCTCTGCATGACCTGTCATTCCACAGTAATTAGATGAAACCCACTAGCATGAGTAGGAGTTGTTTGAGCCCTGATGTGCCTACTCATTCATGCTTTTTTGTCATGCCTGCTACTGCTTAGAGTTGAGTCAGGTCTGATTCATCGGGGATGAATCAGAGGCGGGTGAACATGTCCTACTGTGTGTGAGCTAAGTGTGTGAACACGATTTGGTAAAAGGTGTCGGTGAGAGGCCATGTAGGAGTACATGGTGGGTTGTCTCATTGAAGGCGTCCTCAGGAACTGAGTTCTGTGTTTGTGATCCATGATTCAGCTACTACCATACATTGGGCCCTGAAATATGACCCCGCTCGACTTCTTATTCACCCTAGTCCTCTGTCCAGGAGTTGCAAGTAGTTTCTGGTGTTTGTAGCTTACTGGAGGCCGTGGACAGCGCTGACCGTAGGGGTGGGCTGTGATGCGGTAGGTACGTGGCACGGTGTACCGGATGCCCGTTTGGTATCTCGGGAACCCTGTTCACATCGTTTGGGGCTGTGAGCAAAACTCCGGCCGGATCTCCTCATGGATGGAACCCGAATAGGCGATAAACCTGGACTCGAGACTTGAGTGTTTAGGTAGGTCGTGGTCTACACCCACGTCGGCTTTCGCTTGAAGTCTTCCGAGCACATGTCGAGTGCAGACGCTAAGTGGTGGAAACATGTATGAAGAAGTACACCCCTGCAGGGTTAACATCATCTATTCGAATAGCCGTGTCCGCGGTAAAGGACTTCTGGGTTGCTTATATCAGTTCATAGACAAGTGAAAGTGGATACCCTAAAAATACGCAAGATAAGCGTGAGTGCTATGGATGGCGTTCTCGTAGGGAGACGGGAGTGGATCCATAGTGGTGTATTCATATGGTGAATATGTGGACTCGTGTGCGCCACCTCAAAAGAGTTACATTGCAGTCGTAGTTTAGGATAGCCACCGAGTCAAAGCTGGCTTGCTGCAGTTAAACCCCACCATCCCCTTTGTTGATAATGATGCATATGTAGTTAGTTCTGATGTAAGTCTTGCTGGGTACATTTGTACTCACGTTTGCCTATTTATGTTTTTGCAGAGAGACTTCGGTCTCGCTAGTAGTTCCGCGTGGACTTCGACGTTTAGCTTGTTACCTCAGCTACGATCTTGTGCCCTCGGCAGGATCTGGTAGATAGTCAGGCTTCTCAGCCTTTTTCATTTATAGATGTCTGTACTCAGACATGATAGCTTCCGCTTGTGCTTTGATTTGTATGCTCTGAATGTTGGGTCATGAGACCCATGTTTGTAATATCTCGCTCCTCGGAGCCTATTGGATAAACTACTGAGTCGTAGAGTCATTTTGTGATGCCATGTTGTATTGCACATATCGAGCATATTGTGTGTATGTTATTGAAATGCTTGGTATGTGTGGGATCTGACTATCTAGTTGTTTATCTTTAGTATCCTCTCTTACCGGGAAATGTCTCCTAGTGTTTCGACTGAGCCATGGTAGCTTGCTACTGCTCCGGAACACTTAGGCTGGCCGGCATGTGTCCTTCTTCGTTCATGTGTCTGTCCCTTCGGGGAAATGTCACGCGATGAATACCGGAGTCCTGTTAGCCGCTACAGCCCGGTTCACCGGAGTCCTGCTAGCCCAGTGCTACAGCCTGGATTCACTCGCTGATGACCGACACGTTCGATGCTGGGTCATGGATGCCTGTCCCTTTAAGTCTGTGCCACTTTGGGTTTACGACTAGCCATGTCAGCCCGGGCTCCTTATCATATGGATGCTAGCGACACTGTCATATACGTGTGCCAAAAGGCGCAAACGGTCCCGGGCAAAGGTAAGGCGACACCCGTGGGAATACCGTGCGTGAGGCCGCAAAGTGATATGAGGTGTTACATGCTAGATCGATGTGGCATTGAGTCGGGGTCCTGACATTGCTGCTATATAAAATTGTACAAAATTTAAACTTGAAAGTAGGCTTTAGCTTTATTCATATCCATCAGGTTTAAACAACCAATGCATTATTCGATTCATAGGTACATATGTTTAAGAATTACATAAGCACCAAATAAAGAATGATGAACCAGCAGGGTTCTATACTTGTAGTATTACAGATGGTAAAGAAAGAGGCGACAGACATTTCGGTTGCTGAACAAGGTGAAGCGGAATGGCCCTATTGTGCTCTCTTGGATGCAGAAGGCATGCAGGACTCTAGTCCAACCCCTTGTGATGGCCGGCCACCAATCATATAGTTTGAGAGGTAATCTTGAGTAAACTGGTTCAGGATCCACTACAAAGGAAAGAAGATTCAGACATTGTCATCTAACACAACTCATTATGGGCAGTAATAAGAATGCTACAGGGTTCTTACTTACCATCTAGTAGTTCACTGTTGTCTTGCATAAAGTGTAAACAAATAGTTCGATTGACGTCTTTGGACCCATTTTAATAACAATCTTTATCAGTTTCCTCACTTGATGTTGGTTCATGAATATCTCATTGGCCCGGAAAGGGTTTAAGTGTGGAACTTTGGCAATGATATATGTACCTAAAAGCACTAAGTTAATATTAGAAGCTAAACAACAATTGAAAAATGATGTAGTACAACACTCCCTCCCTCCATCCAATTATATAAGATTTTATTACATGTATATCTAGACATCATCAGAACATTAAGGTAACACTCTTCCTTGTTGCTATGTAGCCTGCGATTGCATATTTAGTCATTCAGTACAATGTATGTTGCTATGTAGCCTGAGATATATTAAATATGACCCTAGTTAACCTACCCATAAATGGGTTACGGATATATTCAGTGAAATGTCGATTCGATGATTAATCCCTTATCAGCCCCAGGCTATAAGGTACCAGCTACCGATATCCTGAAAAGTGAGTACATATAAGCAATGCGATGAAAATAACCTCAATGGAAAACAACACTCTTCTCAATATTGTCCTGCATGAGTACATATAAAGGCATGTTAAGCGCAACAGGCTAAACATCAACCAAATATATCCATGGTAGAAAACATAATCTACAAGTGATAGCTTCAGTGTGCAGGCTTAAGCACGCTAGTTAAGCAAAACAAGAAGTGGAAAGGTGTGTTAACTACATCAGGCGTAATATTTAAAAACAAGAAAATAGTCATTCAAACCGGTATTGTGCATGTCTAAAGTACACTAGTTATTGTTAAAAAACGAAAAGGCATGTTGACTGCAATATCCTTAACAACAACCAAATATCGTAATTCATAGTGGTATTGTTGAAACTGTTATTGATGAAATTGAACTGCACGGCAAATAGTTGCACATATAGAGTATCACATTGTGAAGAACTGAAATAGACAAGTCATAAGGCCATCTCTAGCTGGTCCTTTAAAAGTTAAAGGACTAAAACCCTTAGTGGATATACATATATACTCCAGCAATTTTTGGCCTTTTCTAGTCGTTAGGGAAGGCACTCCTCCACTCATTGACGTCGATCTCCTCGTCCTCGGGGCCCACCTCGATGCCCTTCGCGCCACCGTCGCCACTGCCTTCGATCTCGTCATCATAGGAGAGCATGATAACCTCGCCGCCCTCCGCGCCGGCAAAGATCGCCCGCTCCGCCTCCACGAGCTCCGAATGTTGTCGGCAGAGCTCTTGCATGTAGGCCTCATCGGCGGCCTCGGCCTCGAGGCGCTCCAACGCCTCGCAGTCCTCCCACTCCATAGCAGAGCTCACCACCCCTGGCTCCAGCAGAACGAGGTCGACCGGATGTGTACCGAACGGGAAATTGAGCCTAGCCGCCACGCTGTGGTAGCGGCCCTGCCAACGGTCAAACTCCATGGCCGCGAGCTCGGCCGTGTGGAAGCTACCGAGCCACCGGCGGGTGTGGGTCTCCTGATCTATAATCTCGGCGACCCACGTCCCAAACCGCCGCTGTCGGACCCCGAGGTAGGACCTCGTCAGCTGCCGGGTCCGAGGGAGGATGGGGAAGTCCTCAAACTGGCGTAGGGATGCAGCGATGGGCGGATCGAGGGACCGGCAATGACGGATCGAGCCCGTGCAGGACGACGGGGACAGCTCGGCGGCCACCTTGCCGGTGTCGGGTGAAAAGGCCATGATAAACCTCTTTTTGTCCATTGTCTCCTCGAGCTCCCCAGCACACAGGCAGAGGTTGAGGATGAAGGCGCCGGCGATGGAGGCGACCTACCATTGGTTTCGAGGTTATGTGTGTTTGCGTGAGCGGAGGTTTGGGGGAGTGCGTGGTGTGTGTACAGGGGGCGGAAGGGAAAGGTGGTGTTTAAGGAAATACTATGGCAACTGAAAATTTTACTAGGCGGGAGTAACAAGGCAGGGCTACTGAAAATTCGGATTGAGGGCGAGCAGATATTTTTGAGATTGCGAGGGATGCAGAGGCGGGAGTAAAATGTCAGGGTTACTGAAAATTTGAATCAAGGGACTGAAGTAGAGCGGGAGTAACAGACATCACACACGGTCCACACATACTAATCTTGTGCTATCAAACATTAAAACCTTCCCGGCGGTAGATATTTTCGAGATTATGAGGCAGTAATATTTTCGAGATTGCGAGGGATGAGGAGGCGGGAGTATTTGGGGAGCGAGCTAGTGTGCTTGACACGCCGGCTGTGGACTGTAGCCGACGCACCTTCTCGCGTAAGCCATAGGCGTACAATACACCGACGGTGCTCCAGGATATTTTGTACAACATCTCACACGTGTTGGTGATAATAAGTTGTGTGGGATCTACTTGATTTTTCATCTTGATTTCAATTACATAATGGGGTCACAGCATCAATGGACGGTGTTTGAATTGCTAGACCTTTTATCTGCAGTGAACATGCAACTATATGTGTGTCGTAAAAGAATTGGAATTATTCAGGGTTCGTTTGGACATTTTATACATTAAACTGGTTTTCTAGCAATTTCAGGTGCACAATTCAAAATTAAACTATATGCACATGCTCCGGTGCATATAAATTGGTTGAAAAAAATCAAATATGTGTCCTTGGGTGCATTCTTAGGTCCCATGCAAGAAATGGGAATGAATTTCAAACACCAGGGCACTGTTGATTGCCAGCAAAACGTTGAGATACCTGGTTTTTAAATTCTAGTAAATCCAAAACTCGTCTGAAATTGATGAAACTTGGCATGGTATCATGGAGCGGCATCAACATGTCGTGGTAAAATTTTTGTCCCATTTGGAGACAGGTTTGGGTATAAGCTTTTCACAAACCAGTGCTTCTCACAACAAACGTGATGGTTTCGGTACGAAACGTGCCACCTTTGGGGACGAAACGATATCCATTGCCTCTTATTGCTTTCAAAAAATTTCTAGTGCCAACATAGAACAACAGGAGTGTTGTGTTAAGTTTTGGAATTTTTCGGAGTTCGTTTGGACATTTTATACATTTACTGGGTTTTCTATGCATTTAATGTGCATAATTCAAATTTGAAATACATGCACATGTTCTAGTGCATACAAATTGGTTGAAAAATCAAATTTGTGTCCTTGGGTGCATGCTTAGGTCCCATGCAAGAAAAGGCAATGCATTTCAAACACCAGGGCACTATTGATTGCCGGCAAAACGTTGATACCTGGTTTTAAAATTCTAGTAAATCCAAAACTCGTCTGAAATTCATGAAACTTGGCATGCTATCATGGAGCGGCATCATGCCGTGATCAAAATTTTGTCCCATTTGGGGCAGGTTTGGGTATAAGCTTCTCACAAACCAGAGCTTCTCACAACAAGCGTGATGGTTTCGGTAGGGAATGTACCACCTTTGGCGACGAAATGATATCTGTTGCCTCTTAATGCTTTCAAAAACTTTCTAGTGTCAACATAGAACAAGAGGAGTGTTGTGTTTAATTTTGGAATTTTTCGGGGTTCGTTTGGCCTTTTTTATACATTAATTGGGTTGCTGGGCATTTCATGTGCATAATTCAAATTTGAACTACAAGTACATGCTCTAGTGCACCAAAGTTGGTTGAAAAATCACATGTGTGTCCTTGGGCGAATTTCTAGGTCCTATGCAAGAAATGGGAATGAAATTCAAACACCAGGGCACTGTTGATTGCCGGCAAAATGTTGAGATGCCTGGTTTTAAAATTCTAGTAAATCCAAAAATCGTTTGAAATTCATGAAACTTGGCATGCTATCATGGAGCGGCATCAACATGCCGTGGTAAAAATTTGGTCCCATTTAATTGGGGCAGGTTTGGGTATAAGCTTCTCACAAACTAGAGCTTCTCACAACGAACGTGATGGTTTCGGTATGGAACGTGCCATCTTTGGGGACGAAACAATATCCATTGCCTCTTATTGCTTTCAAAAAATTTCTAGTCCCAACATAGAACAACAGGAGTGTTGTGTTGATTTTTCAAATTTTTGGGGGTTCGTTTGGACATTTTTGTACATTAACTGGGTTTTCAAGGCGTTTAATGTGCATAATTCAAATTAGAAATACATGCACATGTTCTAGTGCATACAAATTGGTTGAAAAATCAAATCTATGTCCTTGGGTGCATGCTTAGGCCCCATGCAAGAAAAGGGAATGAATTTCAAACACCAAGGCACTCTTGATTGCTGGAAAAACGTTGAGATACCTAGTTTTTAAATTATAGTAAGTCCAAAACTCTTCTAAAATTCATGAAACTTGGCATGATATCATGAAGCAGCATCAACATGTCGTGGTAAAAGTTTTGTCCCATTTGGGGCAGGTTTGGGAATAAGCTTCTCACAAACCAGAGTTTCTCACAACAAGCGTGATTGTTTAGGTAGGGAGTGTGTCACCTTTGGGGATGGAACGATATCCGTTGCCTCTTACTGCTTTCAAAAAATTTCTATTGTCAACATAGAACAACATGAGTGTTGTGTTCAATTTTGGAATTTTGTGAGGTTCGTTTGGCCTTTTTTATACATTAATTGAGTTTCTGGGCATTTAATGTGCATAATTCAAATTTGAACTACAAGCACATGCTCCAGTGCATCAAAGTTGGTTGAAAAATCACATGTGTGTCCTTGGATGAATTTCTAGGTCCCATGCAAGAGATGGGAATGAAATTCAAACACCAAGGCACTACTGATTGCCGGCAAAATGTTGAGATACCTGGTTTTTAAATTCTAGTAAATTCAAAACTCCTCTGAAATTCATGAAACTTGGCATGCTATCATGGAGCGGTATCAACATGTCGTGGTAAAAAAATTGTCCCATTTGGGAAGGTTTGGGTATAAGCTTCTCACAAACCAGAGCTTCTCACAACAAGCGTGATGGTTTCGGTAGGGAACGTGCCACCTTTGGGGACAGAACGATATCTATTGCCTCTTATTGCTTTCAAAAAAATTCTAGTGTCAACATAGAACAACAGGAGTGTTGTGTTTAATTTTGGAATTTTTCGGGGTTCGTTTAGCCTTTTTTAGACATTAGTTGAGTTTCTAGGCATTTAATGTGGATAATTCAAATTTGAACTACAAGCACATGCTCCAGTGCACCAAACTTGGTTGAAAAATCACATGTGTGTCCTTGGGTGAATTTCTAGGTCCCATGCAAGAGATGGGAATGAGATTCAAACATCTGGACGTCGTGGATCGGCCGGAAAGATTGAGAAACTTGATTTTTTAATTCCTGTAAATCCAAAACACGCCTGAAAAGCGTGAAACTTGGCATGGTGTCATGACATGGCACCAACATGATGTGGTAATTTTTCTGTCCAATTTGCGAAGGCGCACACATTAACAATCAACGAAGTCATTTTAGAACAAGTGATGTCATGTTACAAATCGGAAACACAAGTATTATTGAAACCGTGGGTGTTCTACTTACCAATTAAGTGCTACCATGCGTCCCCTTTTTTATTGGCTAGGAGGTGCCATGTGGGGTAGCTATTTGAGTACGGGAGGCGTGCGATCAGACCCCGGCGCGTGCTCATCAGGAGGAGAGTCCTTTGACCGCTACCCGCCGCGCACCTTCCTCCCAACGTCTCCATTAATGGCGCCCGAGCCCCTGTTCTACGGCGTGGCTATATGTCTCACTGGACTAAGATTTAAGAGAGAAAAATGAAAATCTGAAAAGAAAGTTTTGCACGTAAGATCCGACGGACCTATATAGCATCGACTGTGACTTATAGCAAGCATGATGAATATACGGACGATGAGAGTGGATAATAATTGTATTACATATTTAGGAACATAATTAAAAAAAGGCACATGCTGCAACGCCCGAAATACACAAGGTCAAAAGAAGAAGGAAGACAACAATCTGGCTCGCTGATCTCTACTTTCTTGATGCGTTGCTGCAGGCCACGGGAACTAGTCTCCGCGGCGAGCGGCGAAGATCTCTTTCTTGTCCTCAAGATGCTGCTCGAGAGCATCCATGGATTCCTCCACCAGCCTTCTATGCTTGATGCGCAGCATGGCATTCTCGTCCATAAGTTTCTCGATGATGATGTCAGTCCTCTTCAACAAGGCAGTGGTCTCCTCCTGCTGCTCCGCACTTCCGACGATATTCACCCTCAGCAGGTCGCGCTCGGCCCGGAGCTTCGCATTGCTCTCATTTAGTTGCCGGATGACGCCGGTAGCCTGTTCAAAAGAGGCTTTCATGTCGTCCTGCAACCTCGCCCAGCCGAAGATCTGATCCATCTGGCTATGGACGATCGCATGCATGTGCCAGTAAGAGTCCTCGCCTGCCCGCGAGACATTTTTCCCAAGCCGCCGTGGTGCGGGAGGACATCTCTGCTGCATTCGCGGCGCGACGGGACATCTCTTCCACTTCCGCGGCGCAGTCGGGCCAGTCTGCTGCATCGACGGCGCGGCGGGACCTCTGTGCTGCTTCGGCGGAGTGGCGGGACCTCTGTGCTGCTATGGCCGCGTGGCGGGACATGCCGTCTGCGTTCGCGGTGAGGCAGGACATCTCACGTGCTTCCGCTTCCATGCTCTCATCTCCGTGGCGGCAATCTCTCGACCCAGAACTCACATTGTCCATGGCAGACGCAAGTGAACGATGATGAATGACTTGTTTATTTTTGTGGATGAGGAGTTGAGGAGGAATGTGCAGTCATCTTGGAGTAGTAGTATTTATAACCGAGTACTAATACGCTCCTATGTGGGAAACCGTTTAGGTTTTGATCGGTGTGAACATGTTTGCAATTTAGAATATGACGGGACGCAGGCTCAAAATTTACTAATGGTTATAAGTGCATCACTATTCTTGAAAGGCGTAACGTGGGCACGTATGCCTTCTCGGCCTCGTACATGGCGTTTGCACCATAGAATGCACCGCAATAGGCAACGTCCGCACACATCTTGTTCCAACAACCGTGCGCCCTCGTTATTACCATCGTGCACGCTTCTTTTAATTAGAATGTGTGTGCCCGTCTAGCACACACTCGTTGATCTATCTACTGTTTCAATTTGTTGTGGCTAATCGCAAACTGTTCATCCATGTGAAGTGTACGCCATCAATCGCAGACACATTTTTTTGCTAATAATCGCAGACACTTTGATTTGGCTGACCCATTTCTGTTATGTTGCCTAATCACAAACAGTTAATCCTTCTGAAGTGTATGCCCTCAATCGCACACACCATTATCTAGCTGCCCATTTCTATTGTTCCACCTCATCAAAAATAGTTCATCCGAGTGAACCGTATGTTGTATATCGCACATGCCTTCATCTGGCTGCCTGTTTCTTTTGTTCCTCATCATCGTAAATAGTTCATTGAACTGAACCGTATGGCCTGCATCGCACATGCAACTAAAATCTGAACCGTGTTTGATGGCTCCGGCAGCACAAACGTTTTGCACCTTTTTTGATGGTTCTTTTACGCCAACGTTTGCGATTATTGCATCACACACAGTTTCGTCGAAGGGTCTCTGATCGTAGTGTCGCGTTAGCAGCATCCTGCAGTAGTGTTAGGCGAAGCCCTGCAGAGATCACTCCACCATCACCGTCACCACGCCGTCGTGCCGACAGAACTCATCTACTACCTCGACGTCTTGCTGGATCAAGAAGGCGAGGAACGTCACTGAGCTGAACGTGTGCAGAACGCGGAGGTACCGTGCGTTCGGTACTTGATCGGTTGAAGCACGAAGAAGTTCGACTACATCAACCGCGTTGTGAAACGCTTCCGCTTATGGTCTACGAGGGTACGTAGACACATTCTCCCCCTCATTGCTATGCATCTCCATGAATTGATCATTGCGTGTGCGTAGATTTTTTTTTCCATGCAACGATTCCCGACAATATTCATCGAAACCTTCCGGTGACCCCGAAACGCTTCATGACCCTCTCGGAACTATTCCGAATACTCATGAAACAATTCCACAAATATATTATCATGACTCCTGTCCTACTAACACTTAGCAGATCATGATTGCCTTAAGGTTGTGACCCCATAGGTTCGGTAACTCACAGACATGGACGAAGCCATTCGTTCAATGACCGACAGCGGGACCGTGGACGTCCATATTGGCCCCTCTAAGTACATGAATGATATTCGAGTGAACTTTTGGTTATCATGTGATGTTACCTTTTCTTTGCGATACTTCACAAAACCAGGGATGCATCGGTATCCTCTTGAGTCATCACTATGCTCACTATACCGAAATCCTTGTTACTGGTTTTGTTTTTCTTTCTCGTTATTGTGTTCTGGCATCCCCGTGACGAAGTCACCTGTATCTAGCCAGACAATGATTGATGTCGTCACACCGAGAGGGACCTAAGAATATCTCTCCAAGGTCGGAGGAGCAAATATCACTCTTGAGCTATCCGGCCACTTGTCAAACTTTTTGATTAACCTGTAAGTTGTCGTTATGGTCACCGTGTTACATGTCACGTTTGAGCAACCCCAAATCCCACCATATGATAAAAAGTGATCACGATATTCTCATGGTCTAAGGGGCAAGATCACACGTTAACACTCTGTGTTATTACAATTGAATATAGACAATATTAATCCAATTCACAACAAACATGTTTGGGTCGATTCACTATGATCATTCTTTCAACTTCATAATCTTAATGTTGTTTTAGGACTATCGTTACACTTAACGATATCCTAAGATTCGGAAAACGTGATCGTTAACAACACTTGAGCTAGTCCCAAAGGCGAGACAAGGAACCATTTATTTAATCGTTTATCATTTCACACGTGCATATTAATTTTCCACTGAATCGCATATTCTAGGATCATAACAGTTATAGCATAGAATATAAACTCTTTAATTATGAATATGAAAATATAATAATAAAAATATTATTGCCTCTAGCAAAAATTTCCAACATCACCCTCGACCCGCGTGTGTCATTTCGTTCGCTTGTCCTAGCCGACTGATGTTTGGATTACCGGTTAGAGGCCACCATCTTGCTTGGCGTTTGTTCGTGCTCGCGCGTGTTTTTTTTACCGCTCTTGGATATCCCGCTATCCCTCCCAACACCCGGCTCGTTCTTCATGCCTGAGCGTTTGTGCACGCTGCGGAGCCGACGTCCTTTGGACCGTTCCCGACTATTTTACTTTGTCTCTTTCCGATCTGGCCAGAGTCCGGATGGAGTCATGTCGTTTCATCCAACTAGTTTTGCACAATCGCTATCAACATGGAATTGTGTTCATTCTGTCCCGTTGGTCGTATCTATCTGGTGCTCACCCGGGTTTGGGTTTGTTTCGTGCTTCTCTGGTGAGTGGATGTTTTGCATGCTTTGTGTACCAAGACGTTGTCCGACAGTGGCCCCTCCCTATTGTCCCATATGCCAGTTGCTTCGGCTAGCATTGAGGTCGGTTGAGCTCATTGGCTACCTTTCGACGGTCGCTCCACTCAATAAAAGCATATGGTCAGAGGCGTGCTAAGTTTCTTTGAGAGTGGAACATTGCTGGATGGAATAAATGATATGGTAATCATTCTAATCCCAAAAGGCAAAGACCCTCAATCACTAAAAGATTACCGCCCGATAAGTCTTTGTAACGTTATTTACAAGGTAATCTCGAAGTGTCTCAGAGACCCAAAGCACCTTCATCCCGGGGCGCATGATTACAGACAATGCAATGATTGCCTTTGAGTGCTTCCATAAAATCCAGCATTGTAGGAATAAACACGACACACACTGTGTGTATAAGTTGGATTTAGCAAAAACGTATGACAGGGTCGATTGGGGATTTCTGGAAGGAGTTCTTCTAAGGATGGGCTTCAGTGAAAAATGGACGGCCTGGGTTATGGAGTGTGCTCGCTCTGTAAGTTACTCAGTCAGATGCAACAGTGAGCTTTTGGCACCATTCACCCCTTCTAGAGACTTGCGACAAGGAGAACCATTGAGCCCGTATCTGTTCCTCCTAGTGGCGGATGGTCTGGTTAATATAATGAGCAAGGAAATTAATGAGGGCACTCTGACACCCAGGAATCTCAAACCTACTTTTCGCAGATGATAGTCTAATATTTTTCAAGGCGTCTGTGGAGTAGGCACAAGTTATTAAGAGGGTACTGTCTTCCTTCCAGAAGGGTACGGGGCAGCTGTTGAGCGAGAATAAATGTTCTTTACTTTTCAGTGAGCAGTGCCCAAAGGAGACTAGGGAAGAAATAAAGAGAACCCTAGGAGTGGTGTCCTCTTCTTTTGAAAGTAAGTATTTGGGCCTCCCAACTCCAGAGGGAAGGATGAAGGATGAGTGAAGTACATGTCAAGTATGTAGTCCAGGCCCTCCCTTGCTTTATTATGGGCGTCTTCCTACTCTCAAAAAACTTTTGTGAGAAGTACAAGAAGTTGATTTGTGATTTTTGGTGGGGGGATGAAGAGGGCCACTGGAAAGTGCATTGGATGTCGTGGGAGCGCATGACTCAACCCAAGAGGGCAGGTGGTATTGGATTTAGGGATATACACATGTTCAACATTGCGTTGCTCGCGAAACAAGGTTCGAGACTATTACAGAACCCGAACAGCTTGTGTGCTAGAGTACTGAAGTAGAAATATTACCCGCACGGAAATCTTCTGGACATGGTGTTTGCCTCCGATTCGTCACCGGTTTGGCGAGGAGTTGAAGCTGGTTTGGAGCTCTTGAAGAAAGGAATAATTTGGCGGGTGGGAGATGGCACAAACATCCAGATCCAAAGAGATCAATGGATCCCTCATAAGGAAGGCCTAAGGACTGCAACTTTCATTAGGAGGTCCACATTGCGTTGGGTGAACTAGCTTATGAAGCTAGATAGTAAAGAGTGGAATGAGGAGCTCATTAGGAAAATCTTCCAGCCATTTGATGCGGATGAAAGTTGCAAAATTCATGTCTCTAGTTCACCTTCGAAGGACATAATTGCTTGGCACTACGAAAGGAATGGATTCTTCACTATAAGAAGTGCGTATAGACTGGCAGCAACAATCCATGGCCAAACTCTGCAGGCCCCGTCCATCTCATCGAGGGAGCCAAAAGATAGGAGTATTTGGGAATTGATCTGCAAATCGAAGGTACCACCAAAAATTAGGATTTTTGGATGGCGAGTTGCAACCAACACTTCGACCACGAAGAAGAATAAGTGGAAGAGGTCATTAGAGTTGGATGCCACATGCATCATCTGTGGTTGTGGCGAGGAAGATGTGTTCCATGCGGCGGTAGCCTATACCAAAAGCAGAGCACTTAGACATGAAATGAGGAAAGTATGGGAGTTACCACCAGAAAGTTCTTTGAGATACATAGGCCCTGACTGGCTGTAACTGCTACTAGGCACAGTTTCGGATGGCATGCGGGCAAAGGTGTTAATGGTACTGTGGAGAGGATGGTTTCTGCGTGATGACTGTGTACATCGTAAGGGAAAGGAATCAATTAGCCGATCCACACAATTTCCGCCGAGATACAAGGAAGAGGTGCAGCTATCCTTTTCACCCCATGTATCGGAGGCTGGGAAAGTTGTTTGGCCACTGGCCAAAACCGAACTGCATCTGGCAGCTCAACCAACCATGATGTGGTCTGCCCCGATACGAGGTACAGTGTAATTAAATTCTGACGCAGCTTTCCTACTAGACAGTGGACAGTGTTGGGCGGGAGCGATCGCTAGGGACTACAAAGGCCTGCCGATTGTATCAGTTGGAAAGAAGATTTGATCAGTAGGAAGCATTGAGGAAGCAAAGGCAAAGGCCGCAGTGACTGGCTGAAAGAATTGGCAATACTGTACAGAGGACCAATCGAGCTGGAGATAGACTGGATGACACTAGCCACTGAATTAAGAAAGGACTCTAGAGTTTATCAGCATGCCATGGCATTCTATGTGACATCAAGGATGTCCTGGCGATGTTCTCCTCCTTCAAGATCAATCATGTTTATAGGAAGTGTAATTCTCTGGCGCACGAACTCACTGCAGAGGCAAGACAACATGGTGACCTCCGGCTCCTAGCTAGGGTCCCAGACAGACTGAAAAACCAGATGCAGACTGAATGTACGCCTTCTACTTGAGTATTATGTATATACTCGAGTCCCTAAAAAAAGCATGTGGCCACCTTTGCATTTCCCCTCCTTTCTCGTTAACTCGTCATCATCGCCTTACTTTTCACTCGGCACATCTCTTTCTTCCCTGCCATTATTGGCTGCGTCTTCATATTTTTCTTTCTTGTTGGTTTGGCCTCCTTCTTTCCTGCTGATTGAGGTTCTTCTTCTTTTCTCTCTATGCACCTTCATTTCTTCTTTAATTGTGCCCCCTCTCACTCTCTCCGTTCGTTCTTTTAGGTCTTTCAAGTTCTTCTTCTCATTGCTTGGTGGCTATGTTGTTGCTTGAGGCGAGCTCATACTTTTATGGGACAATTCCATTTCCCCCCCCCCTAATTTGCACCCACTCTCATCTTTACCTCTAAAAAATCATATGCTCAACCTTGACCCTCTTTCGTCTGGTGCGCTTATGGAAATACCCTTCTGTGATGTTTTCGTCTGGTCAAAGGCCTTTGACTGTCTAAAGAACATTTCTTGGACATTTTCCCCTTCTCTTCTCTATATATCTAAATAATTGACCCCCACTACTTCTACGAATAGAAAAGGACATACCTTATCTAGACATACAACATTGCCAACTCACTGTGCCATGCCATGCAGGGGAAAGACAAATATTCTACAAGTGTATACAATACTTAAGTATATAAAATCATATTATTTTAGTTTCAGTTCTCATGTTGTTAGTAAAAACAATGTTTCATACAATTAAATCTCATTGAAATAACTACAACTAATTCCAGCAGCAATGCTCAAGGTATCATCTCTAGTTATCTAATTAAGCGATCCCATTTAAATGCACATACAAGTCATTCACACCATCAGTAGCATACAATCTTTCACTTTCCACCACATGCAAGCCCTCTACATCATCAAGCATGCAAGCCCTTTACATCATCAATTTATAGCAACAAACAATTGAACTGGAATATCACAAGGCAATATAACAATACATACACCCTCTATTTACCTCTAGGTTTGCTACCATATACTATATGACAAAAAAATATGATGCCGTATATTCACATATATTTCAATTTTATTTTCAGTAATTTTGTGCTATAAATTTCCGTAGCAATGCATGGGGTTTATTGTATGAACAAGAGGACAGTAGTATCTTGCACCCGTCTTCATTGCCATCGTCAGATGACTAAGTGCCTCACAAACCACAGATAGTGTGGTAGAGTATTCGTCATCTAAAAAAAGAGAGTATTCGACATCAATGAATAACAACACACAAAATTGACAAAAAGAAAAGGATTAATCATGCACAATGCAGCAGATCTTACTTTACCACAGTACGAGATAGGTCTAACAGCGGCAGCAACTAATGCTCGGTTATTTCGTACGCGATAGTGCATATGTGCATTCTGTCGCCATTATTTTTCAATGGTGATTTCCTGTCAGCAACAATGTGCATATGGTGGTAGAGCTCCTAATGAAAGGTTAAGAAGAGTTTGCAGGCCTAACTCATTTTGGCAGGACACTACTGTCTATACTAACATTCATGAGATATAACAGCTTGAACCAAGAAAAAACACTATGATCATCTCATCCTGAACCCAGACTCTCTGCAACATCTGCCAAATATTCATGTCCAACTAACATTAGTCATGATTCTCAAAAAAAAACTAACATGAGTCATTACTGTATTATATAACTGCATGAAATGAACAAGGCCACCACTATACACATAGATCGAATTTCCAATCAATAGCAAACAGAAGGTCAATATAACCACACAAATTCCATAGAACTTGATTTCAACAGAAAAGAATAAGAGACAAGTTAATTAAAGCTACTAATTTCTATTTAAACAGGAGAATGATATTCACTTATATCAGAGGCTAGCTTGGCTTGGTAAACCCCAACAAGACCGCGCGCATCCAATTGGCAGGTATTAAAAGCAGACACCAGGAAGAGATGAACAGTAAGGGGCAAAAATGCAACCCTCTTGTAACAATTGAAATTGAAATGTCTCAGAAGAAATCTCACATTAAGGCAAGATAGAAACAATACTACCAAGCAGTCAGTTCCCATACTTGTCATGACATCACCTTGACTTATGATATTACTGAACAGATCTTTCAAAAGGATGCCTACAAAGACCAACAATGGCAGCTACACAAATAACAAGTGTTCAGGGTGCCAGTTTGATGCCTTGAGCATATTACTAATCACATAGTTCATATTAGACCATGATGGTAGTTAAATAAACTCCACAGGATTCCACCACAATGCTGGTTGGTATAGAAGTTTTCAGGCTGGGATAACTATAAGAGAACAATCTTATCTAATACCACTGTGTATTTGCTGGACATGTATACAGAAAAAGGAAATCAGATTGACCAATCGAGCATATCTTTTCAGGAATTTATCTAGTGAATATTAAGTAAGAGAAAATAATCAAATATGAGCCCTATGTTGTACTCCATCCAAAATTATAAGTACGTGTCATTTATCCCTGAACTTTGCTGTAACATGGCCAACATGCATGCCTTAACACTGACAACCTTGTTTGCCTGTTTCAGCTTTTGACACAAATCCTGAAGAGATGTGTAAATTTACAAAGAGAACAAGATAACTAGCCAACCTATTAAATACAGTGCAAGAAACACTACAAATATATAAGAAATAACTTGCTTAAGTAAAGCATTCCAAAAGAAAAATCACTCATGCAAACAAATCATATAGAACACACCATCATTCTGAGAACAACATATCATAGAGATAGTAGGTACTTCTACAAATGTGCCAAAAATAACACAGATGATTTCTTCATAATTGGTAAATAGGCTACAACCAGTTGAGAATACTGATCTTGCAGACAGAACAAAAAGAGGCTCCAAGGTCCTGATGCCTTGCCCCAACACCGAGAAGAGACAGTAGCGAACCCAAGGAACAGATAAGTAATTCACCCACAATGTAAATGGTAAGTTTGGTAACAGAAGACAACAACAATTACCATAAACGATCAAACAGGACTGACTTGTCACAGAATCCTGAATGTCAAGGAACTTCGTCAAGACCTTCGGCGTGATGCAGGTCCAAAGAAGAGATCAGTTCTGGATGGTAGCTGGATGTTTCGATTCAGTAGGAGAACAAGGCAATGCTTTTCACAGAATATCCTTCTCTGGTTGTCATCATTCCTCATATGAAGGGATAAAATCTTTCATTCTCTGGTAACAGAAAAGTACTCCACGATGAATGGTGGTATGGTTGGAAGAGACCATTATACGTCCTTGGAAACAACCACTCCAGCCTGCGACTTTCCAAGCACAGACAAGCGAACCAACAAGTGGCCTCGAGCGGATGGAACATGTGTGATGTTGTGAAGTACACTATGCTACCCCGCATTGCCGCAATTTCCAGCCCATTGGGTAAGTGCCCAAGCTTCCGTCGAACTTTATCAGTCAGGTTGAATACCCTGATGTTAACCCATGCCCCAGCATCAAGGCCATCTTCTTGACGCAGCATGAAACCAATGTTGAATCCATTTGAATAAGCAATGCACATGTTATCGCCGTTAATTTGGCCAAGGATCGAGCTGGGAAAACCATCCAGATTCAGGAGAGGTGGGATCATCTCAACAAACAATAGCGGGTTGTTTGGGTCGGGATCCAAGACAACCACATACAAACGATTCCGATATGGCCAGTAGATGAAATTACCCACTCGCATGCCGCTCTCAGGCAAAAGATCACCTTGGCCGCCTTCCGGGTCGGGGGGCGGGACATCCAACCATGGGGAGAGGAACCAATCGCCGCCTATTCCCAAGAATGAGGAGAAGACCGCAGCCCGCAACCTGAACTTTCCATGGGCAACAAGACAGAAGATGCGAAAGCTCTCGGGGTTTTCGTCATCGCAGATCAGGCCGGCGTGAAGGAACTGACCATCGCCTTCGCGGTCGTCGTCGTCGTCGAAGATGTGGGCGTCACTCAGATCAAAGAACCGTTCGCACCACCGTGCCAAGGTGTTGACACACGAACATGTCACGTGTACCCTCGACGCCGGGGGTGATGCACCGCAGCTCACGTCGAAGGAGACCCGACCAACAGCGCGATACGCAAGACAGTCGACGGGTGCTTTTGCAGACCCGAAACCCCGCGCACCCGGGAGGGACCCCGTCAGGGATTGCGGCGGCTATGGGCTGCCCTAGGTCGATTCGCTCGCCCCTAGAGCCTAGGGATTCGCAGCTCTCAAACACGAAGAACAGCGAAGAACGAGAGAGAAAAACGGTGGAGAGATAAAAAGTAGACAGGAAAAAGTAGTATATTGATTTGTTCGATTGTGTGTTGTTCAATCGGCCGTCACCCCCAACATATATAAGAGGCGGCTGGACTTCCCGTACAAGTAAAGGATTCATCTAGGCTTTCCTTACAAGAAAAATTACATCAATTCGCGTCCTAGAGTCCTAGTTCTATTCCAACTCGGATTCAGTCTGAATCTGGCCCAACTTCTGTCTTCCTCCTTGTGCAGGCCGCCGAGCCTCCATATGACCTCCGATCAAGATGGCCCAAACATCAAACTTGTGCGCCTCGACGATACGAACAACTCTCATGTTGACCACTTTTTCAAATAAAGCCATCTTGAATACTTTTCGAGGTCGTTTTTACCTTCCAGTCGGACTCGGTCTTGCGGTAGACTGAATTATCCGAGTGTTGTAGTGAATTTGCAGGTCATATACTATCTCTGATGACGATGACTCCAAAACCAAAGTTTACCGTCTTGATGATACGCACAACTTCTGTATTGAACACTTCTTCATCCGAGATTATCTTGATAAACTTTTGGGCACATGTTCAGTTTCACTCGGATTTGAGCTCATCCACTCGGATATTAGAGTCTTTCACTCGACTGGACCTTTTCACTCGGATGACTATATTTTCACTCGGAAGACAATCTTTCACTCGGATGATGACCACATTTTCAGTCGGAAGACAATCTTTTACTTGATCGACCAATTTTCACTCGACCTTTTACTCAATCGACCTTTTACTTGATCGGTAGGTTTTCACTCGACCTTTTACTCGATCGGTAGGTTTTCACTCGACCGGTGAGTTTTCACTCGGATGGTAAGTTTTTCACTCGACCAAAACATAGCCTGATCTTGATTTGTCTCTCCAAGTCTCATACGACCTCGGATTGAGACGAATTATATATGAAAATCGATCGGCTCGACGAGACGAAACTTTTCCGTGTTGAAGGTTTTTCAATTCAAGGCCGTCTTGAAGGCCGAATTGCTCACGCATTGCGTCAGACACTTATCAACATGTGTCTGGTGTCAAGCGTAATATTTTGGTCTCTGACCTGTCCAGACCGTATTGACTATAACTTTTGCATATGAACTCGGATTGAGATGATTTATATATGAAAATCGACTGTCTCAACGAGACGAAGACAATTCCTTTAGAGCACTCCTTCATCTGAGGTCATATTGAGGACGTAATCGGCCGAAAAGCACTCAAAATATTAAATTTTGTCACTCGGAGTACAACTTCGGCCACTGAGATGAGGTCGAATGTCGATAGCCTAAACATCAAAGTTATTCCACTCGGCGATATGAAATTTTCTCATGTTGAAAACCCTTTCACTTTGTATCTTGCCAAAATCAGGTGTCCACACATGCCCCCCTGTTTTTCGGCAAAGCTTGCATGCCGAAAAATAATATGCATAGTGTTCGTTCTAAGGACGATGTTAACACTCCATCGGCCATTTATTTTTCTCAGGGCGATAATTATGTATCGGCCATGTTTGTGCTAAGGGCGATAATTGTATATCGGCCATTGCCTACTTAGGCTTCCTGCCACACACTCGGGTGGTACTTCTTCAAATATTTTCCATTGAGAGCTCGAGGTAACAATGCCCCTTGTATTGATTCCACCAAATATGAATTTCCGGGAACGATTCTTGTAATCCTAAAAGGACCTTCCCAACTCGGAGACCACTTCCCGAATTCTCTATCTCTTGAACCAATCGGCAGAATCACTTTCCAGACAAGATCACCAACTTGAAAATTCTTCAACTTAACTTTCTTATTGTAAGCCCTTGCTACCCTCAACTTATCTCTCTCTATGGCATTCAAAGCAGCCAAACGTTTATCAGCAACCTCGTCAATGTTGTCCATCATCAAGTTATAGAAGTCTATTGCCGACAAATCATTTTGTTTGGCTATTCTCAAAGCATTCAAATTTACTTCCACCGGTAAAACAGCCTCCTGACCATATACTAGCTCATATGGAGTCACTTTCGTAGCACCATGCCTTGAGATTCTATGTGCCCATAATGCCTCAGACAACAAGTCATGCCATCTCCTTGGATTATCCTCAATCTTCTTCTTGATGAGCTTGATTAAAATTTTATTGCTAGACTCAGCTTGTCCATTAGCTTGGGCATAATATGGAGAGGAATTGAGCAACTTTATATTATAAGATTCGGCAAACTCTCTGACTTGGTGTGACATAAAAGATGAACCTTGATCTGTAGTTAACGTTTGAGGAATACCGAATCTATGAATAATGTGCTCGGTTATGAATTGAATTACCTCCGTATGTGTCATGTTCTTGAGAGGTACTGCTTCAGACCATTTAGTGAAATAATCAGTTGCCACCAATACGAACCGATGCCCTTTTGAGGAAGACGGGTGGATTTGTCCAATGAAATCTAAACCCCAACCTCTGAAAGGCCACGGTTTGATAATAGGATGTAACATAGCAGCAGGAGCCAATTGAATATCACCAAACTTTTGACAAGCTTCACACCCTTTATAATATCTGAAGCAATCATTAATCATAGTCGGCCAATAAAACCCAGCACGTCGCAATAACCATTTCATTTTGGGAGCCGACTGATGAGTGCCACAAATACCTTCATGCACTTCTCCCATAGCAACTCTTGCCTGGTCCTCATCTAAACACTTTAGAAAAACATCATCGACTGTTCGGCGTTAAAGACCATCATCTCTCATTGTATATTTGAAAGCCATACGCCGAACAGCCCTGTCCACCCTTTCACTCGGATTGCACAAGTAATCAACAATAGGCTTTCTCCAGTCGGAATTATCACCTGCACTAGATTTTTTGTTAATGGCCGAATCAGTGGGTTCAGGTTCGGCCTCTCTCATATTGGCAAGACAAGACATCGGTCTTTGAGAGATATGAAACATGCCATGATCAACATGATATCCATGCTTGCTGTGCCAACTCATTTGCTTTCCAGTTGTCATGTCTAGATATATGTGCAGTGCTAAAACAATCCAAAGTAGAAATTATATCTAGACATTTATCAAGATAAACATTAAGTGATTCGTCAAAACACTGAAAGATTCTAGATATTTGCTGCACTACTAGTAACGAATCACCGTAAGCCTCAATATGTGTAACACCTATAGCAAGTAACATCTCTAGACCGAATAACAATGCTTCATATTCGGCTTGATTGTTTGTGCAAAAATATTCTAAGCGGCATGAGGCTTCAAAAACAGCACCATGAGGAGATATATAAACAATACCAACACCTTGGCCATTGCTACAAACTGAACCATCAAAGTACAATCTCCATGGTACTAATGAAACAAGGTTCATATCAACATCATGCTTATCATTAATCCGATGTTCAACAATAAAATTAGCAACAATTTGGCCTTTCATGTATTTTAGAGATTCATAAGCCAAATCATACTCAATCAAAGCATAAGCCCACTTGCCAATTCTACCACTAAGAATTGGCCTATGCAACATGTACTTAATGACATCGGTTTGACAAGCTACCACACAAGCACTCGGCACTAGGTAATGTCTCAATTTTGTGCAAGCGTAATATAAGCATAGACATAGTTTTTCAATAAATGTATACCTTGTCTCGGCGTCCAATAAACGTCTGCTCAAATATGTAATGGCATGCTCTTTTCCTTCGGTATCTTGAGTCAAAACAGCACCAATAACACCTTCCTCTGCTGCGATATAAAGTTTGAAAGGCTCTCTATGCTTGGGTGCTTTCATCACCGGAGGAGTGCACAAATAATTCTTGATCATATCAAAGGCTTCTTGCTGTTTTGCCCCCCAAGTGAAATCAACATCATTCTTTAACCGAAGGATAGGAGTAAATGCATCAACTTTCCCTGACAGATTAGCTATGAACCTTCTCAAATAATTGACTTTGCCAAGGAACTTTTGCATATCTTTCTTGCATGTCGGAGCCTCCACTTTCTGTATGGCATCTATCTTTTTGGGATCGATTTCGATGCCATCTTCATGAATAATGAAACCCAAAAATTTGCCAGCTGACACGCCGAATGCACACTTCAAAGGATTCATCTTCAGTCCATACTTTTTCATCCTTTCAAAAGCTAAACGCAAATCGGCCAAGTGGGATTCAAAAGCATCCGATTTGACAACAATATCATCAATATAAACTTCAAGTATGACACCGAGTAAATCATGAAAAATCAAATTCATAGCCCTTTGATATGTGGCCCCAGCATTTTTCAATCCGAATGTCATCACTGTCCACCTGAATAAACCAAGGAAACCAGGACATCGGAAAGCTGTTTTGTACATGTCCTCTTCGGCCATAAAAATTTGATTGTATCCGGCATTACCATCTAGAAAGCTAATAACCTTATGTCCAGAAGCATCATTAATAAGCATATCGGCTATTGGCATGGGATACTCATCTTTGGGTGTAGCCCTATTCACATCTCTGAAGTCAATGCACACCCTCAACTTGCCGGATCCCTTCTTCTCCACTGGGACAATGTTAGAAATCCACTCGGCATACCTGCAAGGTCGAATGAATTTAGCTTCAAGCAGTCGACCGATCTCTTCCTTGATCCGGTCATATGTTTTCGGATTAAACTTTCTGGCCGACTGTTTATAAGGTCTAAAACCGGCCTTTATAGGCAACCGATGCTCCACTAGCTCTCGGCTCAACCCTGGCATCTCATGATATTCCCATGCAAAGCAACAAACATATTCTTTCAATAGCTCGATTAATTTAGCTTTACAATCGACTTTCAAATTTTTGTTTATAAATGTCGGTCGACTGACTGATCCGTCTCCGATATCTACCTCTTCTAACGGATCAGCCGATGTTAAACCTTGTCCAAGTTTATCCATGTCATCCAACTCCTCAATAGACTCATACATATCGTTCTCGCTGGACCGATATTTTGCAAGACGTTTTTGTAACCACTCGGAACTAGGATCCATTTAAACATATCATACCTTGGAGCCGATTGCATTCAGTCGGCTTTAAAGACACGGGCACAAAACCATTCTTGGTCGCGCTGAGAAAATCAAACTCTGATAAGTCACGTCCCGTCAAGCAAGTAGCATTGGGATGTTGCCAATCCACCGATGCATCGGCCAAAGCAACACAGACCGAGTTATCCGCATGAATGACTTCCACTTCATCATCAACCCACTGAATCAAAAACTGGTGCATAGTGGATGGCACGCACTGGTTTGCATGAACCCAATCACGGCCTAGTATAACATTGTAGTTACCTTGCACCTCAGCGACAAAGAATGCAGTAGCCAAAGTTTTGCTTCCGACTGTAAGCTCCACATACATTACACCTTTGGCTTCAGTTTTCTCTTTGCCTTCAAACCCGTTGAGCACCATATTGGTCTTGATCAATTCTTCATCAGGCAAACCCAATTTCTTGAAGACCGAATAGGGCATAAGATTTACCACAGCACCACCATCAACAAGCATCCGAGTGAGCGGCGACCCATTGATATGACCTCTGAGATATAATGGTTTCAGATGCTTTACTGGTTCTTTTGGCTTCTCGAATATTGCATTTTGAGGACCAAAATCCAGCTGAGCAACTTCCCCTTCCTCATCTACAGCACGAAACTCAGCAGGTAAGTAATACACCATATTGATATCCATACCTTCATGAACCGGTGTAGATTCATAGTCCACCATATCAGCCTCTTCTTCAAGCGGATCGACCGATTCTGAAATCTGGTCGAGTGAAAGAGAAGTAAGAAGTGTTGCAGACGATGTAATAGTTGTCGCATCGTCCTCTTTGGATGGTGTAGGCACTTCTGTGATAGATGTAGAAGCTGATGTATCTTGTATTTGTTTTGGCCTCCACACTTGTTTTGCTGGAACCATGGGCCGAGTGTCATTGAACAACTTATCTCTTTGCTTCTCGGCCTCCTGTTCTGCCATCTCTTGACTCCTTAACCTCTGTAGTTTCCTCTTCTGTGTCTTTGTTAGCCCTGGAGGACACCACTTTGGCTGAGTGTATTTAGGATCTCTCGTTTTTACTCGGCTGGTGCTTGCTTCATGGTCATTAGCCGAGTGCTTTGCCTCGATAGAAAGTATCGGCTCAGTCGGATTGCTATGCACAATAGGCTGCTGTATGGCAAATGTTTCGGTGCCCAAGATAAGTGAGTCGACATCCATTTTCTCCTTGCCTTTTCCTGACTCAACTGCTGCAACACTCGGTGACTTAACACGCCATTCTTTCCGACTTTCCAGATGCACGAAATTTCCACTCGGGCGCACCTTTTTACTTGGATGGAATCCACTCGGATTGATGTCACTCGGATGGTATCCACTCGGATGGAACTCAGTCGGAGGGAATCTACCCATCCACATTTTTTCACTCGGATAGCTTCCACTTGGGTGTATTCTTACACTCGGATAATTTCCATCCGGTCGCATATTTTTACCAGCCGACTGATAGTTACCGATGTTGAGCCGGCCATTATATGAGTAATCAAGTCGATCCCACACAGGTTGCTTCTGCTCTTCTGAAAACTGCGCCCTTGGTCCACTTGGTTTTGTATACCGACTGAACATATCAACTGATGGTGACCTTGGTCGTTTCAGATGAGTCGGTCGATTGAAACTAGAACCGGCCGACTGGTTAGCATATTTGGACAGCAACATATCAAAAGTTGGCTTGATCCGCTTGCGCTGCATTTTAACTTCATTCTTCTTCCACTTGCCAACTTCTGGACTCTTGGGCTTGACAAATTTAACACGAGTATTTTCTTGCACTTGCGGTTGCCCCCCGAGTGTAGGATTCTTGATGGTGATTTTGATCACTTCCTTGCCATCGGGTTACTTATCAAGCACAACCTGTCTCCCCAAGACCCTGTTGTCCTCCTTGTCTTTCCTGGGCTCACCAACAATGACATTAGCTTTATTAGCAGATTCGGCCACCTCCGGCCGAATGAGTAGCTTCTTCCCCTCCAAATCCATGGTATTCATTGGAAAAGGTTGTTTATCAACTTGCATCTCAGAAAAGTTCAATCGTCCGTCATTAATGGCCGATTGTATCTGTCGTCGAAAAACATTGCAATCGTTAGTAGCATGAGAAAAAGAGTTATGATACTTGCAATAAGCACGCCGTTTTAGCTCTTCAAACGGCGGTAAAGTATGAGATATTCTAATAATCTTAGCCTGCAGCAAAGCATCAAATATTCTATCACACTTAGCAATGTTAAAAGTAAACTTCATCTCTTCATCACGATTCTTATGAATCGGTTTCAAATCATTGCAAGTAAAGGGTTTGGCCTTAGATGGCCAAACAAATTCAGTAGCAAAAAAATCACCCTCATCGTCCGAGTGATCACTGTCATATTCCACCATATTTATCTTTGGACGATCGGCTTTGTATCTATGCACTTCTTTGAGGTCTTTGCTTCGGCTTTCCTGAGCCAAAGCCCTTTGTAAGACTTGGTTGATATTTAAGAACTCATAGCCTTCTAGCTTTTCTCTAATGGGAGTTCTCAAACCACTCAACACTAGGTCTGCCAAGTCTCTCTCGGTTATCACCAAACTAAAACACCGGTTTTTCGTTTCTCTGAATCTCTTGACGTAATCGGAGACCGATTCATCATGCTTCTGCTTAACCTATGTTAGATGTGACAACTTGAGTTCATTGTCGCCACTATAAAAGTGATCATGAAATTTCTGCTCTAGCTGCGACCAAACTCGAATGGAACCATGTGGTAAAGAAGAAAACCATGAAAATGCGGGTACCAGTCAATGACAAAGGAAATAAACGCACTTTCAACTCATTCAGTGAGCCTGCCTCACCCAATTGTGCTAAGTATTGACTAACATGCTCCCATGTGGTTTTTGTGCCTTCTCCATTAAACTTAACAAAATCTGGAATTTTATATCCTGGAGGGCACTGGATGGCATCAAAGTACTCGGGGTACGGCTTTTGGTAAATCCGATTCCGAGGTAACTCAACTCCAAAATTCTCTCGAAGCATCTTAGCCATCTCCTCTCTAAGATTAGCTAAACCATCATCCATAGTAGACGATGAAGCTTGGTGGCAGTGGCATAGGAGGAGTAGGGTTACTAGCTGTAGGTAGGAATTGTGGCAGGTATGTCGACCCATAATTTGGTAGTGGTCGAGTGGTTGTAGCTGTAGGTAGGGTTTGGTTCGGTGTCACCACCGAACCTGGCATGCTCATAATAGGATTAAATGGTGCAGCCACAATCTGATTTGTTTGGGTAGGATAATAAGTCATCGGCATGGGAGGCGCCGATGAGATAGGTAAAGCCAGATTAGGGTTTTGCACACTAGCAGCTACACCATCATTACCACTAGTCGATTGAGATGTATTCTTCTGAGCATTAGTATTTTCTATGAAAGTTTGATAGACTAGATTGTTACCATCAGCAATACGACTTTCAATCTCAGCCCACTGCTCAGGAGAAAAGGCAGTACTTACAGAGGGTTTAACCTGCTTGGCTTGCAAAGGAGGGAACTTGATTTCTTCAATCGGAGTGATGTTGCCTTGGCGATCCTTCTTGAACTTTGCAAGGAACTCCTGCAAGTCCTTCTCCTCGCGCGCCTTCTTGTACTCCTCATAGACTTGGCGATGATCGGCCGATATCTCATCAAGACTGGGCTTAATGATGTTATCGGCGTCTACCTCAGATGGCTTGGGAAGATCAGACATGGTGGATGATGATGATCGATCTTCTTCCCCAGCGGAGTCGCCAAAAAGTGTGTTGACACACGAACACGTCACGTGTACCCTCGACGCCGGGGGTGATGCACCGCAGCTCACGTCGAAGGAGACCCGACTAACAGCGCGATACGCAAGACAGTCGGCGGGTGCTTTTGCAGACCCGAAACCCTGCGCACCCGGGAGGGACCCCGTCAGGGATTGCGGCGGCTATGGGCTGCCCTAGGTCGATTCGCTCGCCCCTAGAGCCTCGGGATTCGCAGCTCTCAAACACGAAGAACAGCGAAGAACGAGAGAGAAAAACGGTGGAGAGATAAAAAGTAGACAGGAAAAAGTAGTATATTGATTTGTTCGATTGTGTGTTGTTCAATCGGCCGTCACCCCCAACATATATAAGAGGCGGCTGGACTTCCCGTACAAGTAAAGGATTCATCTAGGCTTTCCTTACAAGAAAAATTACATCAATTCGCGTCCTAGAGTCCTAGTTCTATTCCAACTCGGATTCAGTCTGAATCTGGCCCAACTTCTGTCTTCCTCCTTGTGCAGGCCGCCGAGCCTCCATATGACCTCCGATCAAGATGGCCCAAACATCAAACTTGTGCGCCTCGACGATACGAACAACTCTCATGTTGACCACTTTTTCAAATAAAGCCATCTTGAATACTTTTCGAGGTCGTTTTTACCTTCCAGTCGGACTCGGTCTTGCGGTAGACTGAATTATCCGAGTGTTGTAGTGAATTTGCAGGTCATATACTATCTCTGATGACGATGACTCCAAAACCAAAGTTTACCGTCTTGATGATACGCACAACTTCTGTATTGAACACTTCTTCATCCGAGATTATCTTGATAAACTTTTGGGCACATGTTCAGTTTCACTCGGATTTGAGCTCATCCACTCGGATATTAGAGTCTTTCACTCGACTGGACCTTTTCACTCGGATGACTATATTTTCACTCGGAAGACAATCTTTCACTCGGATGATGACCACATTTTCAGTCGGAAGACAATCTTTTACTTGATCGACCAATTTTCACTCGACCTTTTACTCAATCGACCTTTTACTCGATCGGTAGGTTTTCACTCGACCTTTTACTCGATCGGTAGGTTTTCACTCGACCGGTGAGTTTTCACTCGGATGGTAAGTTTTTCACTCGACCAAAAACATAGCCTGATCTTGATTTGTCTCTCCAAGTCTCATACGACCTCGGATTGAGACGAATTATATATGAAAATCGATCGGCTCGACGAGACGAAACTTTTCCGTGTTGAAGGTTTTTCAATTCAAGGCCGTCTTGAAGGCCGAATTGCTCACGCATTGCGTCAGACACTTATCAACATGTGTCTGGTGTCAAGCGTAATATTTTGGTCTCTGACCTGTCCAGACCGTATTGACTATAACTTTTGCATATGAACTCGGATTGAGATGATTTATATATGAAAATCGACTGTCTCGACGAGACGAAGACAATTCCTTTAGAGCACTCCTTCATCTGAGGTCATATTGAGGACGTAATCGGCCGAAAAGCACTCAGAATATTAAATTTTGTCACTCGGAGTACAGCTTCGGCCACTGAGATGAGGTCGAATGTCGGTAGCCTAAACATCAAAGTTATTCCACTCGGCGATATGAAATTTTCTCATGTTGAAAACCCTTTCACTTTGTATCTTGCCAAAATCAGGTGTCAACACAAGGGGTTTAGCACCGCGAGCAATAGCTCGCCTAGTTTCTTGAGGAGAAGGTAGCCGCCACGGGCGTCGTAGACGATCCAGTTAGCTTCCGGGCCATCGCGCGCCTGGAGGGTGGTGAGGAAAAAGTCACCGCTCAAGATGGCGGCCACGAGCTCTGGATCATTCCGGCGGGCGGGGGCGAAGGCGGGGATGTGGGGGAAGCCATTATGAGGGACATGTGGAAACGGTGTGTCGAAGAAGAGGCCGAGGAGGGGCGCTGGGTGGAGGTCAATGAATTGACGGCGGAAGGGGGGGAAATTGGTCACCAGGTTGCGCCAGGGCAGGCAGGTACAGGCGGCGCGGACGAGATCCGAGAGGGAGGGAAGGCAGAGGAAGATATCGAGCAGCAGGTTTTCAGGGAGGTCGTCGATGGTGGCGGCCGCCGCCGCCGGCTGGCCGTTGGCGGCCATAGATACGGCGATTGGACGGGGGTTCCCTCGCCGAACCAACTAACTCAGTCTGATCTATAGAAGGAAATGAGCCGCTCCGTAAACAGGAGAAGTGGGTTATTAACCCCAGCAAGAGAGGATGTCGCTGGGCGCTGACATTGTCCATCTGTCCTTTTACTGTGCCAAAGGGAGAGAAAAATGCGTTGAGGAAAAAAAAAATGCTGGTCCACTCTGCGTTTGGCACCAAGGCATGTATTTTTGAAGTTTTAGGAGAATACCATGGTTTTTGTAAAGCCATGGTTTAAAAGACTTTGATTTGTTTGGCTTTCACAAATACTTTAGTTTAGTTTACAAAACCGTACTATCTTCAAAATTGAGGTTTTTTTTGCAATATCCAAAAAGGTGTCCGGACTTCTTTTTTTAAACCGGGAAACACTCACGGTCTTAGAAAGACTGTGCTTGCCAAACGCTCTATAGTTTTACTAAAGCAGAGGAAAACTGCATGTTTTAGAAACTGAGGTATTCATTGCCCAGGCATTACAATACATAGTTTTGGATTACTGTGGTTTTAGAAATACTGTGCTCCCAGACTAGGCCTACGTTTTCTCCCACCACACGCACCCCCTCTCTCTTTTCGTATGGTTGTCACGACAAATGGTCTCACGGATCGCGTCACGGCTTGGCATGGTGATGGCGGCACAGTTTGGTTTGGTGGCCGGGCGAGGGCATTGGGAAAGGAGGCGGACATGGGGAAGGCGGCGCGCTCGGTACGGCTTGGCCACGTCATCCCCGCATATGCCAATGATCTCGGTCGGTGGCAATGTTGCCACTGCCGCTGACGTCGGGAGGCGTCTAGGGGATCGGCTACGAAGGCACCAACCATCGAGCTGCAACTGGCCTGCAACGAAGATCTACGCAAGGGCGCCACCAAGTCTGCATGGACGTCCTTGAACCCGTTAGGTGAGATGAATTCTTTTGCTCTTTCATTCTCCACTCGTCCTGTTGTAGACCAAATAGATCGGATTTATTGAAAGATTTGTTGTGATTTTGATGATTGATTTTAGTGTGTAGTAATCCAAGTCCCACGCTCTGCTGCTCCTGCAACGGCGACATTTTCTACTCCCACTAGGAGAATTGGTTCAAGATCAGAGGCAAAAAGTAAGGTCCTACTTTATGTCTATGTTAGTCTCTCAGCCCAGTATAATTCATCCCCAGCCCTCTATGTTCACTTCACTTTAGTTAACTAAATTAGGCATAACGCTCGGATGCAAGTAGGTTTTTACGAATTTATGTATTCACTATAACAGTAAATAACATGTATTATTAAACCTTATATGTGATACACAACTATTCTTCAGGAAGAGAAGAAGATAAGAAATGAGCTGAAAAGGAGGATAAAACTAGAGACAATGGCTACATGGATAACTAGATTAGAAGAGTTTGAGAGTGGTCACCTTCCTTTCATGCGCTTGCTTTATAAAGGTAAAGATTCAGTTCACCACACAATTCCTGTTGTTTTTATTAAGAGTTTCATACTGTTGCATAAGAAATGTAGAGGGAAAAGATACATGGTTTTACTTCTGGGATTGGGTACATCTCTTATTATTCACATTCTTGTCAAATGACTTTAAGCATTAATTATCGGAAACTCCAAAGTATGAAAGTGTGAACCATGGTAGTTTACTTTCTTTGTTGTTTGTATATCTAAAATTTGTTTGGTGTGCCCCAAGATTTGAATTACGTGAGTTTTACTTGATCGCTTTGTTTTTGTGATTACTATCCTAGCATCCATCTCATGCGTTCTTATGAAAATCAACTATTGCAGCAGGAAGATGATTCTATGGGTCCGGTAAATAGGAAATTGATAATGAGGGCCAACTTCAATACCCATCCCACTATGTTGCTTTGAGTTCAGATAATTCATGGTGTCTATGTTGCTTTGTGTGAAGACATGATGTGGGATAAAATCACAAAAACATGGTTCTTTGTTATGCATGGATGGATCCCTAGACACGTGGTCATATTGTCTTAATGTTCATGTGCTTAATAGCCTCTTTGTAACATCCCAATTTTCAATTTGGATGTTATACATAGGTCATCATATGCATATCATATTTTATTTGCATATTTGGTTGTGATCCTAGAAATCTTAAGCAACTCAAGGACGCAAGGAGAGAGTTGGGGATTTCATAAATTTTCATATTTGAAATTTATCAAATTTGAAAAGGGGCCATTTTGATTTTAACATTTTTCTCTCCAATTATTTCAATATTAAAAATAAAAGAGAGAAGATAATATGACTTCTTCAAAAGAAAGGAATATTGGAGAAGAAAATATAAAATCAAATTAAAATTTTATTTGGATTTTATTTGCTATTTTATTTGAATTTAGAAAAATATGCATTTTTGAAAGTTGTATTTTTAGGCCAGAAAAATGTTCACTTTGCTCTAAATAATAGATTTAGACGGTGAAAATTGTTTTTGGTATGTTTAGAAGTTTTTTATAATTTACTAGTATTTTCTTCGGGCGAAATTTTATTTAAAAAAAAGTTTCCTGCCTGACAGGGCCGAAGCCCAGCCGAGCAGGCCGGCCCGCTAGGCGCCCCGCCTTCCTCCCGCGCCGCCGCTCGGACGCCGAGGAGTCCGGCTCGGACTCCTCATGGCCACCCCTCCCGCAAGGCAGCCCCCCTCGCCCTTATAAGCCACCGACCCCCGCCGCCTCCTCCTCACTTCGCCCCGCCGTCGCAAGCCCCGCACCAGCGCCGCCCACCGCCAGCGCCGCCCGCTACCACTGTTGTGCGTCATCGCCGCCGCTTGCGCCGCCCATCGTCGTTGCTGCGCCTAGCCCGCACCACCGCCTGTGCAGCGAGTCACCACCGCCGCCCCTGCCTCGGCCGTGCCGGAGTCGCCGCCGCCGTCGTTGATTATTGCCGCTGCCGAACCGGTAAAACCTATCCCGGTTTCCCAGGTTTATCTTCCGATTTTTTTAGAAGTTAGGGTTTTCTTTCGGTTTTCCGGTTGGATGTAAAGCACGGACGTTTGTCCGTTATTACCCTGTAGCAAATGTTTTCATTCATTAGGGTTTCATAGCGAACGTTTCTTCATTAGGGCTTTTCTTTTTTGGGGCCAGGGACCTATCCGTGATTATTTTTTTCACAAATCAGTCCCTAATCATCAAACCCTCGCAACTTTTTGCTCGCTTGTCCAAATCCAGTGAAACCAACGCCAAAATCTTCGTCTTGTTCCCTCTTTCCAGATAAACAACTTGAACATGGTTTTGATAATTTAAAATTTGATTGCAAGCATATTTGAATTCAAACTTCTTTTGGTCATAGTTTGAGTTTCGTAGCTCTGATTTGGTTGATTCTTTTTGCAAATAGGAGCTCTTCAGTTGAACTTTCAGTTTGGATCTTTTCATTTGAGTTTTACTCTTGCATCTTATGGTTGATTGCTTATGTACGTTATTGTTTGTTCACGATAGAGTTTCCGAAGTGCGAAGCGTGCTACTATGAGTCACTAGGGTTTTCAGATCGTCAGCAAGGCAAGTAACACTTTGATCATATCCCTTATTACCCAGTTTTTATGCATTAGTCTCAATCCTCAAACATTGCATGAGTAGGATCTGTTTAACAGGTGGGTTTTGGGAAGTAGTTGTTGAGGTAGTACCTATTGCCCTTTTATTCAAACCTTGGGAGTTACCTATGCATCACCATGATATTGCGTGTGCGTAGGATTTTTTTTTGAAATTACTACATTCCCCAACAGTATTCCTAGAAGAACTACCAGGCATGCCGCCAATTCGAGACATAGAGTTTTTGATAGAGTTATTGCCAGGCAACAGACCAATATCGAAGAGACCATATCGGATGCCCGCAAATGATTTGGAGGAAATTAAGAAGCAGATTAAGGAGTTATTGGAGAAAGGTTATATCCAATCCAGTTCATCACCATGGGGAGCCCCAGTGCTCTTAGTTGAGAAGAAGGATGGATCTTTGAGAATGGTTGTTGATTATCGGGCATTGAATGAAGTGACGATCAAGAACAAGTATCCACTACCGATGATCAATGATCTGTTTGACCAGTTGCAAGGAGCTAAAGTATTCTCCAAGATCGATCTTCGATCAGGATACCACCAGTTGAAGATCCGAGAACATGATATACCTAAGACAACTTTTACCACAAGGTATGGGCTATATGAGTACACAGTCATGTCATTTGGATTGACTAATGCCCCTGCCTAGTTTATGAGTATGATGAAAAAGGTGTTCATGGAGTTTTTGGATAAGTTTGTTGTGGTGTTCATTGATGATATTTTGGTGTACTCGAAGAATGAAGTGGAACACAAGGAACACTTGCGTTTACTTCTCGAGAAGCTCAGGGAACACCAGCTGTATGCTAAGTTTAGCAAGTGTGAGTTTTAGTTGAAGGAAGTTGGATTTCTTGGACATGTTATATCAGGAGAAGGTATATCCGTAGACCCTACCAAGGTTCAGTCTGTCACTGAGTGGTTGGAACCCACCTCAGTTGGAGAGATCCGAAGTTTTCTGGGACTTGAAGGATATTATCGGAGATTCATTGAGAATTTTTCCAAGATTGCGAAACCCATGACAAAGTTGTTGAAGAAGGGCACCAAGTTCAAATGGACCGAGGATTGTGAGGCCAGTTTTCAGGAGTTGAAGAAATGTTTGGTTACAGCCCCAGTACCGATTCTTCCGGATTTACGCAAAGATTTCCAAGTGTATTGCGATGCTTCTCGCTTGGGACTTGGAGGTGTACTTATGCAAGATGGAAGAGTTGTTTCGTATGCCTCATGGCAGCTTCGACCTCATGAGATGAATTATGCCACCCATGATTTGGAGTTAGCAGCCGTAGTGCATGTGCTCTAGACCTGGAGACATTTTCTGGTTGGAAACTGTTGTGATGTGTACACGGATCATAAGAGTTTGAAGTACATTTTCACGCAGAAGGAGTTGAATCTCAGGCAGAGGAGATGGTTAAAGCTCATAAAGGATTATGATATGAAATTGCATTATCATCCAGGAAAGCCAATGTCGTAGAAGACACTTTGAGCCGCAAAAGTTATGCAATACCCTTGTAAGCGGAGGATTACCACAGGAGTTAGTTGATGATCTCAAGGAACTACGTTTGGAGATAGTCCCAAGAGGTTTTGTTGCAGCAATGGAGGTTCAGTCTACATTATTGGGAAAGATTCGAGAAGCTTAGAAGGATGATAAGGAAATTGTGGAGATAAAGGAGAAGATGAGCAAAGGAAAAGCCAAAGGTTTTCGTGAGGATGAGCACGAGACTTTAAGGTTTGAGGATTGTGTATATGTGCCCAATAATGCGGAGATCAGGAAGTTAATACTTCAAGAAGCTCATGACTCACCATACTCGATTCACCCCAGAAACACCAAGATGTATTTGGATTTGAAGGAACGTTTCTGGTGGACCGGTATGAAGAAGGACATTGCCGAGTATGTAGCAGTATGTGATGTATGTCAGAGAGTAAAGGAAGAACATCAGAAGCCAGCAAGATTATTACAGCCTATGCCGATACCCGACTGGAAGTGGGATAAACTTGGCATGGATTTCATCACTAGATTACCCAGGACCAGATCAGGATATGACTCAATCTGGGTAGTAGTAGATCGCTTGACCAAAGTGGCTCACTTTATCCCCGTGAAAACCACATATACAAGCGCGAAGTTAGCCAAGATATATATGACCAGGATTGTATGTCTGCATGGAGTTCCGAGGACCATCGTATCAGATAGAGGGACACAGTTTACCTCGAAGTTTTGGAATCAGCTGCACTAGACTTTGGGTACTAGGCTAGAGTTCAGTACAACCTTTCATCCGCAGACCGATGGACAGACAGAGAGAGTAAATCAGATTCTGGAGGACATGTTGAGAGCTTGTGCGCTAGATTATGGATCTAGTTAGAATGAAAATTTACCCTACTCAGAGTTTTCATACAATAACAACTATCAGGCTAGTTTGAAGATGGCCCCCTTTTTGAAGCTCTGTATGGAAGGAGATGCAGGACACCGTTGATGTGGGATGAAGTTGGAGACCGTCAGTTGTTTGGACCAGATTTGATCAAAGAGTCTGAAGAGAAGGTTAAGTTGATCCGAGATAGACTGAAGGTAGCTCAGTCCAGGTAGAAGAGTTATGCCAATACAAAACACAAGGAGGTAGCCTATGAAATTGGAGATAGAGCATATCTTCGTGTGTCACCACTCCGAGGAGTTAAACGATTTAGAGTTAAGGGAAAGTTAGCCCCGAGATTTGTAGGACCATACCGAGTTTTGGAACGTATGGGAGAAGTTGCCTACAAGTTGGAGTTACCCGAAGGATTTCCATGAGTTCACGATGTGTTTGACGTTTCCCAGTTGAAGAAGTGTCATGCTGAGATGGCCGATATTCCTCTAAGAGATACAGTTCCCCTGGAAGCGATCCAGTTGGAGAATGATCTGACCTACGAGGAGAAACCCGTTAAGATTCTTGAGTTTTCCAGCCGAGTTACACGCAACAAGGTTATAAAGTTTTGCAAAGTTCAGTGGAGCCACCATACCAAGGATGAAGCCACCTGGGAAAGAGAAGAAGACATACGGAAAGACCACCCGCACCTATTTTCTAGCCAACCCGAATCTCGAGGGCGAGATTCATCTTAAGGGGGTAGGTTTGTAACATCCCAATTTTCAATTTGGATGTTATACATAGGTCATCATATGCATATCATATTTTATTTGCATATTTGGTTGTGATCCTAGAAATCTTAAGCAACTCAAGGACCCAAGGAGAGAGTTGGGGATTTCATAAATTTTCATATTTGAATTTTATCAAATTTGAAAAGGGGGTCATTTTGATTTTAATATTTTTCTCTCCAATTATTTCTAATATTAAAAATAAAAGAGAGAAGATAATATGACTTCTTCAAAAGAAAGGAATATTGGAGAAGAAAATTTAAAATCAAATTAATATTTTATTTGCAATTTTATTTGAATTTAGAAACATATGCATTTTTTAAAATTGCATTTTTAGGCAAGAAAAATGTTCACTTTGCCGCCTTCCTCCCGCGTCGCCGCACGGACGCCGAGGAGTCCGGCTCGGACTCTTCATGGCCACCCCCTCCCGCAAGGCAGCCCCCCTCGCCCTTATAAGCCGCCGACCCCTGCCGCCTCCTCCTCACTTCGCTCCGCCCTGCCACCGTAAACCCCGCCGCCCGCCGCCAGCGCCGGCCGCCGCCGCCGCTGCGCATCGCCGCCCGCTGCCGAACCGGTAAAACCGAACCCATTTTTTCGGTTTATCTTCCGGGTTTTTAGAAGTTAGGGTTTTCTTTCGGTTTTCCGGTTGGATCTAAAGTGCGGACGTTCGTCTGTTATTACTCTATAGCGAACGTTTTCATTCATTAGTGTTTCATGGCGAACGTTCGTTCGTTAGGTATTTTTTTGGCCAGGGACCTATCCGCGCTTATTTTTATCACAGATCAGTCCCTGATCTTCAAACCCTCGCAACTTTTTGCTCGCTTGTCCAAATCCAGTGAAACCAACGCCAAAATCTTTTTCTTGTCCCCCCCCCCTTTACAGATAACCAACTTGAACATGGTTTTGACAAATTAAAATTTTGTTGCAAGCAGATTTGAATTCAAACTTCTTTTGGTCGTAGTTTGAGTTTCGTAGCTCCGATTTGGTTGATTCTTTTTGCAAATCGAAGCTCTTCAGTTGAACTTTCAGTTTGTATCTTTTAATTTGAGTTTTACTCTTTCATCTTATGCTTGATTGCTTATCTATGCTATTGTTTGTTCATGATAGAGTTTCCAAAGTGCGAAGCATGCTACTACGAGTCACTAGGGTTTTCATATCGTCAACAAGGTTAGTAACACTTTGATCATATTCCTTATTACCCAGTTTTTATGCATGAGTCTCAATCCTCAAACATTGCATGAGTAGGATCTATTTAACATTTGGGTTTTGGGAAGTAGTTGTTGATGTAGTACCTATTGCCGTTTTATTCAAACCTTGGGAGTCACCACGTTACGCTTATTATACTTTGCTATGCTATGCTCATAGATGTGGTTTGGTTTGAGTGATTCATGACAGTTGTGAGTATTATTATGAACTAAGGGTTTACTTAAGGTGGCTACTTTAACACACATCTGGGTGATTGGTTTGTGGGCACCTGGGGAAATCCAGTGCCATCCAAAGAGAATCCCGGGGTATCCGTGTGATTTTTTCCTATGGTTTGCCACCCAAGCTCAAAGGGATCATTATGTTATTCATGCTGGAAACTTCCGTGTGCAGCCACAAGCCATTATGAGCTCTGGCATAGTTGAGTAAGTTGTGGGAATCCTTTTCGTGATAGGCTAGCAGATGTAGGGGATTGTAGGTGTACTGGCCTATCTATCGGTTAAGGGGACCTCTTCGGAAAGACTGTGTCCCGGTCATCCGTTTCTCAAACATCATGCAGTGCAAGAAATACAAAGGAGGAGATCGAGTCTTGTGGGGAATAGTGCGCAAACTTCTGCAGAGTGTATAAACTAATCATGGTTAGCCGTGTCCCCGGTTATGGACATCTTGCGTATCTGGTGCTTGAATTACTATGTTGATCTCATCACTGTACTTAATTTAACTTGTTGGGTTAATGATTATTAATTTTGGGATTGAGATGGTCTTACCATTCTCAATGTTTTTCAACCAACTTTGTAGTTAAATAAAATATATTCCTTTGTTGTAGGAAAAAACTAGCTTTCTGCAAAAATAACCATAGAGCCTCCACCGGCCAAATATGCATATAGTTATAGTTGTTACTTGTTCATTGCTCTTTAGTGTTATCTTGCCAGCATATTCCATGTGCTAATATACATAGGCTACAACGTATTATGTTGCTAAGTTTTCAGACGAAGAGTAAGGTGCGCTAGGTCATTGTCGTGCACTCAGCTATGCCGCTGGAGTTGATGGACTCATTGTACCTTCGAAGCTTCCGCTGTTATGTTCATTAGATGGCCTTCAGCCATATTATCGAAATAAGTACTCTCTTTGAGACATTTGATGTAATAAGTGGGTGATTGAACTCTGTTATAAATCCTTCAAGTACTGTGTGTGTCAGCATTACCGATCCAGGGATGACACTTATACACAGAGATTTGACCTTTGAGGTCGGATCGCTACACTCTTAAAAGACGATAAGGTTTGCACTTAATCCTTGACTCCCTCGATATTTTGTGCTTATCGTAAATTAGAGTTATCTATTAGTATCTTGAAAATATAACATTGATTTCTCACAAGATTGTCTGACAAAGTCTTCCTTTGTCCCATCTATGTCTTCTAATAGGTTGGTCAATCGTAGTGGCAGACCAAAGGACTGTATGAGTAATATACTATACTACTAATAGTTCTTTTCATCTGTGCCTTCTAATAGTTGGGTCAATCATATTGTTAGACCATAAGATCTAAGTCAATTTACTAGAACATAACGTAAGTAGTTACCTCAGTTAGTTCACTTTCTAGGAACAAAAATTGTTGGATATTGTACTGGCCACACGTGGTGCTCAGTTTACTATTGTACACCGTGAGAGACATTGTTGAATCAATGTTGTTGCATTTATCTCGACTAAGATATATATTGTGTTCCTGAGCTCGTGAAGATACTACAAAGACTTTGATGTCATGGCAACTACTCTGCCCCTGGAATTGCATGCCTATCCATGTTAGCTTCTCCAATCTTTGATCTAAGATTCTGAATCAGAGACGGTACCCATATGTGTGCACTGAATTTTTGAAGGACGTCCCATATACTTTAGTAGTTGTATGTTTATCTTACATTCTTATGGACAGATCTTTTCCCATAGGAATTCGACTATTGGCTTTGTTGTCTCTAAAACTGGATGATAGATTATGCAAATTTGGTGACTAAACTTGGTGGCTATTGTGTTAATTATTTTCTTAATTTTGAGTGTGATCTTGTTTTACAGGAAACATAATCACAAGACACATAACTCATTATGCATGTTATGTTGCCTAGATCATAGACAGCTACGAGCCCCAATAACTTGTCAATATTTAGATAGGCTAAAACTTGTTTTGATGAAAACAACTGGACCTCACCATCATTTGTTAGGTCTTGTTTCTCCTTCCATTCAAAAAGGTCAAAGGCGTGGTTACCGGTGCCGCGAAGGGCTTCATTTTGGTTCGATTTGAGTCATAGGATAAACCTCACTATTAAGAGGGATCATCGTGGATTTGTGTCCTGTGGGAATACTTCCACACTGGTACAGTGAGGTGCTATACAAATGGTTTTAACCCCTTTCCGCGATGGTGTTTTGAACTGTCGCCTAGTGAGTGACTGCGATAGGGGGGGTCCTTCCCACATGACCCAGAAACCATCGGGGATAGGGAGCGTTGATGCATACAGTTGTCCCTATAAAATCATTTTTGATATCTCGAATATCCCAAACGCTTCATACTTGCTACTCGTTTGTGCTCGCATTGCCATCACAATCGGAGTTCTATGGTTTTCCCTAAAACCAGGCACATTCCAGGCACATACCAAACTGGCTCTACGTTTATGAAGCCTGACACATCACAAACACACTACTGCAGGAGACTGCTAACGCGACACTACGATCAGAGACCCTTTGCCGAAACCGTGTGCGATGCAATAATCGCAAACGGTGGTGTAAAAAAACTGTCAAAAAGGTGCAAAATGTTTGCGGTGATGTCTGCATCAAACACGGTTAAGATTTTAGTTGCGTGTGCGATGCAGGGCATACAGTTAATCCATTCAAACTGTCTGCGATGAGGCAGAACAACAGAAACGGGCAACCATAATAATGTGTGTGCGATGCAAGACACACGGTTAATTCATTCGAACTATTTGTGATGAGGTAGAACAACATAAACGGGCAGCCATATCAATGTGTGTGCGATATACGACATACGGTCAACTCGAACGAACTGTTTTCGTTTAGGGAACACAACAGAAATAGTTCAACTTAACAAGATATGTGTGATATGCAGCATACAGTTCACATGGATGGACTGTTTGCGATGAGACAAAAGAACACAAATGACTTGTGTAAACAAGATGTGTGTGATACATGGCAAACAGCTGACTCAGATGAACTGTTTGCGATGAGAAATTACAACACAGACGGTCAATACAGTTACTTCGTGTGTGATTCTGTGTGTACAAAAAACTTCGAAAAATGCAAACTAGTTGCTTACGGTGGCTAGGAGTATCGCACATGATGCGTCTGCGAGTACTCGTGTGCGATGATTAGTATGTTACACATACGTTTCCTTATGTGAACATGTGTGTGAATTTGCAATATGGACAGTTAATATGCAAATGCCTTCTGGACATCGGGCACACGCTTAAACTCAATGAACTGTGTACGATACTAATACTTTCCATGAAAATTTATGAACTTGGGTAACAACATTTGAGTAACATATATATAGTGGTTACACTATTCGACAAAAGGAGGATCTTCGTAACACGGTTTTGACAACCATATGGTCCATATCTACATACTTAACATAGTAACAACTATCACATTTTAAGAGGCTAAGGGCCAACAACCATATGGTCCATATCTACATACTTAACATATATAGTAACAGCTAGCACATTTTAAGAGGCTGAGGGCCAACAACCACAACTATCCACTGGAAGTAGCTTGATCACGGCGACTCGGCATCTCGTCAATGAAAAGGAAGAGCCCTCCTGTGCCTTGGTAGAGCAGGAGTAGAACAGTGTCTCCAATTTTCCAATATGGATGCATTGCCACGAGAAGCGAGAACTTGTTAATTTGAATGGTTCCATTTTTGCGGGAAATGCAGTACCTTGCAATCACTTTGGCGTTATTAGCAGGCACAAGTGTAATTCGACCACGCCGGGAAATCGATCCAGGAACGGCTACAGGGGGCAATTTCTGTTGACATGTAGAATAAAAAACAATTGTAACATATCGTTGAAGATATATATAGTTTATGAGCATCAACATTAAAATAAGACTTTTTACCAGCGTTTGTGCACACAATTGGTCTTGTTCAGTGTGTGCACCATAGGTCTAATTAATCCCATCCAAAATCCAGCGTTCATACGCTGTGCTATCTCTGTCAGATTATCAACAAAGTTTATGACATGCTTCAAGTCCTTCCAGTGAAATTTGGTACGCTTAGTAACATACAGATCGTTCACTATGCATCCAACATATCCTGCTTAAAAGGTGGAAAGGTATTATTTATTCAGAACATGGCAGAAGAATATATAGTGCGCATAAATTGGTAAACAGAATTTGTTACTGCCTAGGAACGGAGTCAAAATATGATATCACAATTGGTTGCTTAAATAGTGATCAATTGGTTGCTTAAATAGTAATATGACAGCATGGAGAAAGTTGAAAGGACACTAACCTCGATCAGACTTTAATCGGCTGATGACGTTGGGGAAGTAAACATCCATGTTAATTAGACCAGGCTGTGGTGCACGCACTAGAATTTTATTTCCAGCTTTCAGTTCATAACACTTAGACATTTTTCTCCAAAGGTCCGCATTAAAATAGGAGTCACCATCTTTATCAAGTTTTATGCTAACCGTCATTGTAAATCCATGTTGCGTTGTCAATATGACATCCTGGGAGTCATCAGCAAAGTAAAGCCCAAGATTTCCTTCTACTCCTGTTCTTGCAAAGGAAGGGATGTACTGCTTGAAATGAAAATTAAGATCGCAAATTATATATATTGAAATAACCGAGCAAGATGCAAAAATGGGAGTAACTGATAGAACATATCCATACATAGATGCAAGCAAAGTACAAAAATATAGAATTAAAAATAGATAATGTAACAAAGATTTGATGCAAATATATTGATAATGTAGCAACAGACGGTATATGTTCACAAATTTAGGCCATGCCGACCGTGGTAGGTTGAGATTGAACATACCGAGCGCTCCCTGAAGTCATTCGGAATGGTGAGATAGAACTTCGTTTCCGACTGGCCGCGACCACAGTTTCCCGATTTGTGCTTGCACTATGCACACATGAATAAACACCCACGAATCAGCTCGAACAAAAATGATTCCGCGGCGATTTCCACCGGCTGATTAACAGCGACTGACGGACTACGATAAGTGATGAGTGAATATTTTTCTAATTAAGTTGATTACCTTCTCCATGAGAAAAATCCCCGGCCCAATCCCAAAGAAAACACCAGTTGACCAGAGTCTACAATGTCGGTGCAGATAGGCGGCGGAAAGCGGTGGAGGAGAAATCCGGTGCCGTTTGGAGCGCGACCTACGCCCGCCGCTAACAGCCGCCGAGCATAGGGTGCAGAGTTGTGGAGGAGTCCGCGGTGAGTGATTGGGGACGAAGTGGGCGAGGGTTTTCTTTTCCTTTTGCATGTGTGAGTGAACACACATGGTTCGCAGAGGCGACGGAGATGAATCGTGTGCGATAGTAAATGACCGAGATTGAATGGGAATCCAAATTTCCTTTATCCTTCATCCATGAGTTTTTTTCTACGATGAACATAAACCCTGCTAATCATCGTCTTCAAATTTGACACTTTTCTGGGTTCATTTACAATATTTAGGGGATTATGTTCATTTTGTAGGCATTAATGCACGTAATTCAAATTCAAACAATTGGTGCATTAAAGGGTGCACAAGAATGGTCTAGAAAAACCATACTCGTGGTATTTAGTAATTTCTCAAGCCTTTTACAAGGAATGGGTAGAGATTTCTATGGAATGTGTGGCAGTAGTCAACCACAAACGCGTCATTTACTGGGTTATCAACTATAGAACAATGAAATATGTGCTTGAAAAACATGACGACTGGCATGGTGCCATGGTATGGCCTCACCGTGCCCTGGTTAAAAGCTGAGAAGGTTTGATTTATGTCGTCAGGCACGCCCTTCATAAATCGAACCATCACCGAGGAAGTTCAATGCTTTCGAGAGGGAAATCACCAAGATTGAAGGGGAATCCAAATTTCCATCCTAGTTTGTCATTCAGTTTTTTCCAACGATCAACATACCACCTCAAATGAAACGTGTTCAATTTTGACATTTTTCTGAACTCATTTACCATATTTACGGGATTGTGTGCATTATCTAGGCATTAATTATGCACATAATTCAAATTCGAACAATCGGTGCATGAAAAGGTGCAGAAGAACCGTCTCGAAAGCCATGCTCGTGCTATACAAAAAATAAAACACATGGTTGGAAAACATGATGCCTGGTGTGGTGCCATGGTATGGCCTCACCATGCCCTGGTAAAAATTAGAGAATGTTTTCCTTATGTCATGATGTTAGCCTTTCATAAAATGAACCATCATCCGAGGAAGTTTCATGGTTTCGAGGGGGAAATCACCAAGATTGAAGGGGGTCCAAATTTCCTTTGTCCTTTGTCCATGAGTTTTTTTTCTATGATGAGCATACAACCTGCAAATCACCGTGTTCAAATTTGGCACTTTTCTGGGTTCATTTGCCATATTTAGGGGATTATGTGCATTTCCTAGGCATTAATGCACATAATTCAAGTTCAAACAATTGATGCATGAAAGGGTCCACAAGAACGGCCTAGAAAACCATGCTCGTGCCATTTAGTAAGTTCTCATGCCTTTTACAAGGAATGGACAGATATTTCGATGAAATGTGTGGCAATAGTCAACCACAAATGTCTGTTTGTTGGGTTTTCAACTATAGAAAAAATGAAATAAATGCTTAAAAAACATGTCGCCTGGCATGCTGCCATGGTATGATCTCACCATGCCCTCGTAAAAACTTGAGAAGGTTTGGCTTATGTCGTCATGCACGCCTTTCATAAATCGAACCATCACCGAGGAAGTTCCATGCTTTCAAGAGGGAAACTCCCCAAGATTGAAGGGGATCCTATTTTCTGTCCTAGTTTGTCATTCAGTTTTTTCCAATGATCAACATATCGCCTCAAATGCAACATGTTGAAATTTGACATTTTCCCGGGCTCATTTACCATATTTAGGGGATCATGTGCATTTTCTAGGCATTAATGGACATAATTCAAATTCGAACAATCGGTGCATGAAAAGGTGCACAAGAACAGTCTGGAAAACCATGCTCATGTTATTTAGCACATTCTCATGCCTTTTACAAGGAATGGGCAGATATTTCAAGGAAATGTGTGGCAATATTCAACCATAAACGCATCGTTTACTTGGTTAACAACTATACAAAAAATGAAACACATGGTTGGAAAACATGATGGCTCACTAGGTGCCATGGTGTGGCCTCACCATGCCTTGGTAAAAATTGGTGAATGTTTTCCTTATTTCGTGATGCGCGCCTTTCATAAATCGAACCATCACCAAGGAAGTTTCATGGTTTCGAGGGGGAAATCACTAAGATTGAAGGGGGATCCAAATTTCCTTTGTCCTTTGTCCACGAGTTTTTCTATGATGATCATACAACCTGCAAATCACCGTGTTCAAATTTGGCACTTTTCCGGGTTCATTTGCCATATTTAGGGGATTATGTGCATTTCCTAGGCATTAATGCGCATAATTCATGTTCAAACGATCGATGCATGAAAGGGTCCACAAGAACGGCCTAGAAAACCATGCTCGTGCCATTTAGTAAATTCTCATGCCTTTTACAAGGAATGGACAAATATTTCGATGAAATGTGTGGTAGTAGTCAACCACAAATGTCTATTTGTTGGGTTTTAAACTATAGAAAAATGAAATAAATGCTTAAAAACATGACGCCTGGCCTTGGTAAAAATTTGATAAGGTTTCGCTTATGTTGTCATGCATGCCCTTCATAAATCGAACCATCACCGAGGAAGTTCCATGCTTTCGAAAGGGAAATCCTCAAGATTGAAGGGGAATCCAAATTTTCTTCGTTCTTTGCCCTGGAGTTTTTTCTACGACGAACATACACCCTGCAAATCACCGTGTTCAAATTTGGCATTTTTCCGGACTCATTTACCATATTTAGGGGATTATGTGCATTTTCTTGGCATTTAGCGCATATAAATCCAATCCAGCTACAGGTGCATGGGTGTGATATGAGGGACATGGATTGCCATTCGATCGCGACGCATCCAACGGTGCAGACGCGCGATCCGCATGGCTGGGGTTCCAGCCAATTATAACGCAACACACAATAGGCTTAGCGCACACTGTCTCTAGAAGTGACGGAGATGAACTGTGTGCGATAATGAACGGGCAAAATTGTCAGGGAAGCCAAATTTCTGTTGTTGTTTGTGGTTGAGCTCTTGAATACCACCGCACTGTACGGCTGTCCGGCCCCTCCGTCCCAGAGCTCTCTCCAGGTGTCGTCCATGGCACTGCGGCGCACAGTAATTGGTAAGTAAGCGATGGCATCCCGCTGCGCCGCGTTCCTCGCCGCCCGCGACCACACACATGGAGTGATGGCATCTTGCCGCACCAAGTTCATCGCCGCCGACGGCCAGACAGTTACATGGGCGGACTTTGAGGCTGCCATAGCCGAATGGGTGGTGGATCTAGAGACGGCCAAAGCCGCACAGAAGGAGCAGAAAAGGCAGAAAGCAGCCAAGAAAAGAGGGTCCCGCCGCCGCAAGAAAAAAGAGGCCGCAGGAGAGCTTGGCGGAGATCGAAGCACAGTGGGCTGCTTCCGACAAGGCCGGGAAGGAGAACGCTAGCGTCTGGCCAGCATGCCCTAATGGCAGCATGTGAGAAGTATTTTAAGTTTGTAGTATTAGAGAAAATTACCAATAGTACTTTAAGTTTGTAGTATTAACGTACAATGTCGGTAAGAGAATCCTTTGAGGGCTTTCAGCATTGATTAGCATGTGTGCCCGTGTTTTTTTGTGTTAATCACTAGAAGATCACAAAACACACGGTTTATATGCCGTAGCCGTCTGCGTTTTTTGCGTTAATGACCCATAAGTCAGTTACCTGTGCGATATTTCCTAATAAACCAGGCGTACCATTGACCGAAAAAAAATCAAGTACACGTGTACATTTTTTTGGAGACGGGGTCTACCAATTTTCTTTTTTCTCGCACACGAGTATTTTACGCGCTTCATCTGCGTTGTGTGTTTCCCCCACCCAAGTTTCAAATTTCGCACCGAAATTTTCATTAGGCGCGCGATTTCAGAATTAATTCCTCCAACCACATACCCTTCCCCTCAGTATCCCCCTACCTCGCGCCTCCCCCTACCGGCATCTCAAACTACCACCACCGCAACCATAGCTTCAACCACATCTATGTTCTGCTCGGATCCAGTCAGGTAACCCACCGATCTCCATCATGTCTTCGGCCTGATTGCTTAAATGGCACCTGCAAAACATCCTCATGCCTCCAAATCCCCCCCCCCCCCGCCAGGAGCTGATGGCGGTCCATGGCCCAATGGCCGCTGTGCGTGTTGACCCGAAGGAACACCTCGGCTCCGCCACCACCGACATAGTGCAGGCTCTGGCCCATATGAAGTCCCCTAGTGACTACCCCCCAAGACTTAACAGGTAAGATTTGACCAGCTAAATCTTACCAATACGACTTGCAACGGCTATGACTTGTACGGTTGATGTATTAAGCATGTTTGTGCCTTGTTTATTTTAGTACTACACACTGTGTGATGTTCAAATATTACCGTGTCTAGCTCAATTTCACCAATACCAGCAACGAACTTACAATACATGACTCAGGATATCACTAGACATGCTGCCCATTTGCTATTTTTAGTGGATGCTAACCCTGTTGCACTTAACATGCATGTCCATGTACTTACGCAGGGTCATAACGGCCGATGCTTTTTTTGCCGTCGAGGTTAGCTGCATCCCATGTCTTACAGTATTTCACATAATTTGTGCAATTGCAGTTTAACTTCTACCATTTACTGGTTGCCTGTAGGTACACATGTCAGTGGCACTGATCCATGCTTTGACCCGGCGGAACAGCTCGCCTCCGCCGCCGCTGACTTTGGGCGGGTTCTGGCCAAGATGAAGTGCCCCAGCAACTACCTCTCAGGACTTACCAAGTATGTACCCACCAGTTCAATCTTACCAATACCAGTTGCAATTAATGGCTATGTTTTGTACTGTCGATGTATTAAACATGTTGTACTAAACATGACTAACACGTTTGAGCTATTTTCCCTACCTTTTTATAGATAACTGGGCCATTATCTGCTCTGGCAGCCCCTGCCCTGTGATGTTTAACTCTGCCAATTGCGTTTTTATCAGTACCGGTTTCAATGGCCATTAAGCCTGTTGTAATTAACACTTGTGTCCATGTTTAAAGAGTTGTATTTCAATGGCTACAAACTTACAAAACATGAATTAGGATGTTGTTAAGCCTGTTGCAATTAACAGTTGTATCTATTTTTTAATCCCTCCCTTTGCTACCGTGCTACTCTTTCGAAATGAAGATATCACTACAGATGCTGCCATCTTATTACCATTTTCTATTTTTGGTGGATGTTAACCCTGTTGTAGTTAACATTGGCTTTCCATGTACTTACATAGGGCTACAATGGGCGATGTTGTTGTTTGCCGTCGAGGTTAGCTGCATCCCATGTCTTATGCACCATATATTCCTAAATATAAGTATTTTTAGAGATTCCAATATAGACTACATAAGGAGCAAAATGAGTGAATCTAGATTCTAATCTAAACTATATCTATAATTCTATATACATCCGTATGTAGTTCATATTGAAATCTCCAAAAAAATACTTGTACTTAGGAACATAGGTAGTTGTATTTTACATCATTTGTGCAATCTTAGTTTAGCTTCTAGCATTTACTGGTTGCTTGTAGGTACATATGTGAGGGGTACTGGTCCACGCTTCGATCCCTTTTGCATATGGGGCAATGAGATATTCATGAACAAGCGTCAAGTGAGGAAACTAAGAAAGATTGTTAGGCGAAAGAAACGAGTGATTGGAATTAAGCTCTTTATTTACAGTTTGTCGAAGACAACAGTGAACTTTAGATGGTAAGTAATGTGTTGCCTTTCCCCCCTGCCCACAACAAGTTACTCTATTAGACCTTAGTATATGATATTTTTCTCTTTTCAGTGGTTTCCGAAGCTATTTACTGATGATTACCTTGCAAACTACATGACCGAGTGGAGGCAACAAAGGTTAAAGTATCTAATTCATGCTACCATGATAATGCTCTAGAAGTCTTCCCGAAGGCGGTGAAGGATGGGCAGGCGATCGTCACAAGGGGTTGGACAAAAGTGGTTCGTGCTATGGCATGCATGAAGGCACATTACGGGCATTCCGCTTCTTCAACACCATCGGCAGTCAAAATGATTTACACTTGTCTCTTCACCTATACCGCCTTTAAATATTGTGGTTCATCATAGTTAATTGCTGCCTAATCCTGTAATTACTGAACATATTGTACTGGCAATTTTATTTATGGATTCGTTGTTGAACCATTGTGCTGAGAATTTGAATTGCACGTTTCGTATTTCAAAATTTCCAATTAGACTAATAAATTACAGGCAAAAATAAAAATAGAATAGACGGCCATGGAGCTTTGCAAACGGTTCTAGCGGTAAAAGCGCTTGCGATGGATAGTCCAATGCCACACAGTTTTCTACATCAAATCGTGTGTGATGTAGTTAATGAAAGCAAACAGTTTTCCAAGGCAGAGCGTGTGTGATAGTTACACCTTTCACACATGAGCGTATACATAAAACCGTGTGGGATGTACATCCTAACGGAAATGTTTTCCCTGAATTGATTGTATGGGATGTACATAAGAAAGAAACATATTCCCTGGATTGACTATGTGTGATATACATATGAATGGAAATGTTTTTCTGGGATTCACCGTGTGGGATGTACATACCTACGACAATGATTTTCTCGGATTACCGTGTGGGATGTACATACCTATGGAAATGATTTTCTCGGATTACCGTGTGGGATGTACATACCTACGAAAATGATTGGGTTTTGATGCCTCGCTCGATCGCACACGGCCCCAGCCTGGGTCCCAGGAGGGCCTATTTCGACGATTACTAGGTCGTGTGGGAAGGACACCCTATAGCACACACTCACTTGGCGACGGTTCCAAATGCCGTCACAGAAAGGGGTAAAAAACCATTTGTTTAGGACCGATCGCACTAGTGACAGTTAATGATTGTAAACCGTGTACGATAGGTAGACAATCACACACATTTAGTTTTCCTTCACCGTTTGTCATAGTGTCTGACATCACACACGCTTTGCAAACGGCAACCGTGTGCATTTTTACACACTTTTCCTCTCTGTGAACCATGTTGAATTATGATGTATATCACACATGCTGTGCTTTATAGACCGTGGTGCCATAATGACCTATAGACCATAATTTCATCGTAATTTAATTGATGCTATTTAAAATTGTACCTAATTTGAACTTGAAAGTAGGCTATAGCTTTATTCATATCCATCAGGTTCAAACAACCAATGCAGTATTTGATTCACAGGTACATATGTTCAAGAATTACATAAGCACCAAATAAAGAATGATGAACCAGGGTTTTATACTTGTACTATTATAGATGGTAAAGAAAGAGACGACAGACATTCTGGTTGCTGAAGAAGGTGAAGCGGAATGGCCCTATTGTGCTCTCCTAGATGTAGAAGGCACGCACGACTCTAATCCAACCCCTTGTGATGGCCGGCTGCCAATCATGTAGTTTGAGAGGTAATCTTGAGTAAACTGCTTCAGGATCCACTGCAATGGAAAAAAGATTCAGACATTGTCATCTAACACAACTCATTACGGGTAGTAAAAAGAAGGCTATGGAATTCTTACTTACCATCCTGCAGTTCACTATTGTCTTGCATAAAGTGTAAACAAATAGTTTGATTGACATCTTTTGACCCATTTTAATAACAATCTTTATCGGTTTCCTCACTTGATGCTGGTTCATGAATATTTCATTGCCCCATACGCAGAAAGGGTTGAAGTGTGGATCTTTAGCAATGACATATGCACCTAAATGCATCAAGTTAATATTAGAAGCTAAACAACAATTGCAAAATGATGTAGTATAACACTCCTTCCATCCCATTATATAAGATTTTATTACATATATATCTAGACATCATCAGAACATTAAGGTAGAACTCTTCCTTGTTGCTATGTAGCCTAGGATATATTAAATATGGCCCTAGTTAACCTACTAATAAATGGGTTATAGATATATTCAGTGAAATGTCCAATCCGACGATTAATCCCTTATCAGCCCCCAGGCTATATGGTACTAGCTACCGATATCATGAACAGTGAGTACATATAAGCAATGCGATGAAACTAACCTCGATGGAAAACAACACTGTTCTCAATATTGTCCTGTATGAGTACATATAAAGGCATGTTAAGCACAACAGGCTAAACATCAACCGAATATACCCATGGTAGACAACATAATCTACAAATGATAGCTTCAGTGTGCAGGTGTAAGCATGCTAGTTAAGCAAAACAAGTAGTGGAAAGGTGTGTTAACTACATCAGGCATAACATTTAAAAACAAGAAAATAGTCATTCAAACTGGTATTGTGCAGGTCTAAAGTACACTAGTTAATGTTAAAAAAACGAAAATGCATGTTAAGTGCAACATCCTTAACAACAACCAAATATCATAATTCATAGTGGTATTGTGGAAACTGTTATTGATGAAATTAAACTGCGCGGCAAATAGTTGCACATATAGAGCATCACATTGTGAAGAACTGAAATAAACAAGGCATAAGGCCATCTCTAGCCGATCCTGTAAAAGTTAACGGACTAAAACCCTTAGTGGATATATATATACTCCAGCAATTTTTGGCTGTTTCTAGTCGACCCCCTAAACTTACGATTGTAAACTTAAACTTGATCAAGTTCAAAGTAGGTTCAACCAAAGGTAGCATGTATTAAAACATAAACATAGATAGTTTTGCATAACAGAACATAAACCATAAATTTAAACTAAGCTAAACTACTTCCGGTCGGAGTGGAGGTCGAGCCAATCTTCCCTAGTCAGGTATGGTATGCCACGAGCCAGGTATGGGCCAATGATGTCATCGGGGTCGTTGGGGAAGACACTCCTCCACTCGTCGAAGTTGATCTCCTCGTCCTCGCCGCCCACCTTAACGACCTCCATGTCGTCGTCCTCGCCTCCTTCGACCTCCTCATCGAAGGAGAGCACGATAACCTCGCCGCCCTCCGCGTCAACAAAGATCACCCACTCCTCCTCCACGAGCTCCGGGTGCTGCCGCGGAGCTCTTGCATGTAGGCCTCGTCGGTGGCCTCGGGCTCGAGGCGCTCCCATGCCTCACGGTCGTCTCGCGCCATGGCCGAGCTCACCACCCCTGGCTCTAGTGGAACAAGGTCGACCGGACGTGTCCCAAAGGGGAAATTGATCCTAGCCATCGCGCCGTGGTAGCGGACCTGCCAGCGGTCGTACTCCATGGCCGCGAGCTCATCCGTGTGGAAGCTACCGAGCCACCGGCACGTGTGGGTCTCCCAATCCGTAATCTTGGCGACCCACATCCCCACCACCGCTGCTAGACCCTGAGGTAGGACCTCGTCGGCAGCCAGGCCCGAGGGAGGATGGGGAAGTCCTCGAACCGGCATACGGGCACATTGGCGGGTGGATCGGGCGACCGACAACGACAGATTGATAAAGAGCCCGCGGAGGACGACAGGGACACCTCGGCGGCCACCTCGCTGGCGTCGAGTGAAGAGGCCGTGATAAACCTCTTTTTGGCCATTGGCTCCTCGAGCTCCCCGGCACACAGGCATAGGTTGAGGATGGAGGCGGCGATGGTGATGGTGGTGACCTACCAATGGTTTCGAGCGAGGGAGGGGTGGTGTGTGTGTGTGTGAGCGGAGGTTTTGTGGAGTCTGTGGTGTGTGTGGAGGGGGGGGCAAGGTGGTGTTTGAGGAAATACCGCGGCAACTAAAAATTTTACTAGGCGGGAGTAAAATGTCGGGCTAGTGAAAATTAGGATCAAGGGTGAGCAGATATTATTGAGATTGTGAGGGATGCAAATGTGGGAGTAAAATGCTAGGGCAACTGAAAATTTGAATCAAGGGCGAGCAGATATTTTTGAGATTGCGAGGGATGCAGAGGCGGGAGTAACAAGGCGGGGCTACTGAAAATTTGAATCAAGGGTGAGCAAATATTTTTGATATTGCGAGGGATGTAGAGGTAGGAGTAAAATGTCGAGGCTACTGAAAATTTGAATCAAGGGATTGAAGCAAAGAGGGAGTAACAGACATCGCACACGGTCTGCACATACAATTCATGTGCTATCAAACATTAAAACCTTCTAGGCGGTAGATATTTTTGAGATTACGAGGCAGTAGATATTTTCAAGACTGGGAGGCAAGCCTCGTGGAGCCCAATCTACTGTGCTGATGTGAGTGACTGCAGGGCACGAGCGTGGCACACGGGTAGTCTGATCGAACCGTGTCTGTTACGTACCCAATCGCAGATGGTTTCTACATCCAACTCGTGTGCTGTTTATAAATTTGGCAAAAAGAATAATGCAAGAGAGGGTCAGAACCCGAACACACTTGCATGTGAACCAAATATATGTATGAAAAGGGTGGTTTGATGTTCGAATACCCAATGCACAACTTTGATGTGGCACCTGTCGCACAAAAGAACAATATTGCTAGTGAGCCACCCCCTACAAACCCCACTTCATGTCGGCGGTAAGGGAATCCTAGCTATGAATGCATGCTCCCAAATAGCTAGGTCTGAAATCTCACCTTACCGTAACACAAAACCTATAGGAGTCCATCATATATATATATAAGGTCAAACTTCCCCTTTCATTTCCTGGCAAAGGTACCGTGTGCCGACACACAAATGTGTGCTTGTGGCTCGAGATGGGTGAGACCACATACGAACCACATGCAGGTGGACCTACTATATGTATGAAAAGGGTGCGGTGTGATATTTAACTACCATTCACAACTTTGATGTTGCACGTGTGCCTCGCAAATTAACCGGACTTCCCCGACCCCATGGAGGTTGTAGGTAGTGCGAAGTATCCCCCCACACACGTCGGGGGGAGGGCATCACACCAATACGTACTGTAACACGAACCAAGCAGAATCCAACTTGGTCGTACAACCTCTCCCGCTCATTGTTGGTCAAAGTGATGGACGTCCACATGGCCCCGCAAAATGGGCTAGTGATAAGCCATAAGTATAGGGGATGGCAACAGTTTCCGAGGGTAGAGTATTCAACCCAAATTCATTGATTCGACACAAGGGGAGCCAAAGAATATTCTCAAGTATTAGCAGCTGAGTTGTCATTTCAACCACACCTGGAAACTTAATATCTTCTACAAAGTGTTTAGTAGCAAAGTAATATGATAGTGGTGATAACGGTAGCAAAAGGTAACAGTAGTAAAAGCAATGTTTTTGGTATTTTGTAGTGATGATAGCAATAGCAACGGAAAAGTAAATAAGCAAAGAACAATATATGGAAAGCTCATAGGCAATGGATCAGTGATGGAGAATTATGCCGAATGCGGTTCATCATGTAATAGTCATAACCTAGGGTGACACAGAACTAGCTCCAGTTCATTGATATAATGTAGGCATGTATTTCGAATATAGTCATACGTGCTTATGGAAAAGAACTTGCATGACATCTTTTGTCGTACCCTCCCGTGGCAGTGGGGTCCTTACGGAAACTAAGGGATATTAATGCCTCCTTTTAATAGAGAACCGGAACAAAGCATTAACACATAGTGAATACATGAACTCCTCAAACTAAGGTCATCACCGGTAAGTATCCCGATTATTGTCACTTCGGGGTTAACGGATCATAACACATAATAGGTGACTATAGACTTGCAAGATAGGATCAATAACACTCATATATTGATGAAAACATAATAGGTTCAAATCTAAAATCATGGCACTCGGGCCCTGGTGACAAGCATTAAGCATAGCAAAGTCATAGCAACATCAATCTCAGAACATAGTGGACACTAGGGATCAAACCCTAACAAAACTAACTCGATTACAAGATAGATCCCATCCAACCCATCACCGTCCAGCAAGCCTACGTTGGAATTACTCACACACAGCGGTGAGCATCATGAAATTGGTGATGGAGGATGGTTGATGATGACGATGGCAACGGATTCCCCTCTCCGGAGCCCCGAACGGACTCCAGATCAGCCCTCCCGAGAGGTTTTAGGGCTTGGCGGCGGCTCTATATCGTAAAACGCGATGATTTCTTCTCCTTGATTTTTTTCTCATCGAAACTCAATATATGGAGGTGGAGTTGGAGTCGAAGACGCAACAGGGGGCCCACGAGGTAGGGGGCACGCCCCCCGCCCTCGTGGCAAGACGGTAGGCCCCCTGGCCTTCATCTTTGGTAGGTATTTTTCTTATTTTCTGAAAAGTGTCTCCGTGAAGTTTCAGGTCATTCCGGGAACGTTTGCTCCTGCACATAAATAACACCATGGTAATTCTGCTGAAAACAACATCAGTCTGGGTTAGTTCCATTCTAATCATGCAAGTTAGAGTCCAAAATAAGGGCAAAAGTGTTTGGAAAAGTAGATACATTGGAGACGTATCAACTCCCCCAAGCTTAAACCTTTGCTTGTCCTCAAGCAATTCAGTTGACAAACTGAAAGTGATAAAGAAAAACTTTTACAAACTCTGTTTGCTCTTATTGTTGTAAATATGTAAAGCCAGCATTCAAGTTTTCAGCAAAGATTATAACTAACCACATTTTGCAATAACGCATAGGTCTCAAGTACTCATATCAATAGCATAATCAACTAGCGAGCCATAATAATAAAACTCGGATGACAACACTTTCTCAAAACAATCATAATATGATATAACAGGATGGTATCTCGCTAGCCCTTTCTGAGACCGCAAAACATAAATGCAGAGCACCTTTAAAGACCAAGGACTGACTAGACATTGTAATTCATGGTAAAAGAGATCCAGTCAAGTCATACTCAATGTAAACTAACAGTAATGAATGCAAATGACAGCGGTGCTCTCCAACTCGTGCTTTTTAATAAGAGGATGATGACTCAGAATAAAAGTAAATAGATAGGCCCTTCGCAGAGGGAAGCAGGGATTTGTAGAGGTGCCAGAGCTCGGTTTTGAGACAGAGGTGAATAATATTTTAAGCGGTATACTTTCATTGTCAACATAACAACCAAGAGATGGCGATATCTTCCATGCTACACACATTATAGGCGGTTCCCAAACAGAATGGTAAAGATTATGCTCCCCCTTCCACCACAAGCATCAATCCATGGCTTGCTCGAAACAATGAGTGCCTCCAACTAACAATAGTCCCAGGGGGAGTTTTGTTTGCAATTATTTTGATTTATTTTGCATAAAGCATGGGACTGGGCATCTCGGTGACCAGCCATTTATCTCGTGAGTGAGGAGCGGAGTCCACTCCTCTTGAGAATAACCCGCCTAACATGGAAGATACAGACAACCCTAGTTGATACATGAGCTATTCGAGCATACAAAACATGATATTTATTTGAAGGTTTAGAGTTTGGCACATAAAAATTTACTTGGAACGGCAGGTAGATACCGTATATAGGTAGGTATAGTGGACTCATGTGGAATAACTTTGGGGTTTAAGGAGTTTGGATGCACAAGCAGTATTCCCACTTAGTACAGGCGAAGGCTAGCAAAAGACTGGGAACGACCAGCTAGAGAGCGACAATAGTCATGAACATGCATTAAAATTAATCAACACCAAATGCAAGCATGAGTAGGATATAATCCACCATGAACATAAATAATGTGAAGGCTATGTTGATTTTGTTTCAGCTACATGCGTGAACATGTGGCAAGTCAAGTCACTTAAATCATTCAGAGGAGGATACCACCCTATCATACCACATCATAACCATCTCAATAGCATGTTGGCATGCAAGGTAAACCATTATAACTCATAACTAATCAAGCATGGCACAACAAACTATGATCTCTAGTTGTCATTGCAAACATGTTTATTCATAATAGGCTGAATCAGGAACGATGAACTAATCATATTTACAAAAACAAAAGAGGTCAAGTTCATACCAGCTTTTCTCATCTCAGCCAGTCCATCATATATCATCATAATTGCCATTCACTTGCATGACCGAACGATGTGAATAATAATAATAGTGCATGTGCATTGGACTAAGCTGGAATCTGCATGCATTCAATAAACAGGAGAAGACAAGGCAATATGGGCTCTTTTGTCAGATCAACAATAATGCATATAAGAGCCACTTCAACAATTTAATCATGGTCTTCTCCTATCGACCCCCAAAGAAAAAGAAAGAAATAAAACTATTTACACGGGAAAGCTCCCAACAAGCTAAAGAAGAACATGAAATATTTTTTGGGGTTTTCTTTTTAATTACTACTACAAGCATGGAAATTAAACGGATTAAAAGCTACAACTAATTTTTTTGGTTTTTCTTAAGGTTATCAAACACACAAGAAGAAAGCATAAAAAGGAAATTAAACTAGCATGGATGATACAATGAAAAAGTATGAGCACCGACATCTAGCAATGAGTGTGTGAACATAAATGTAATGTTGGTGGGAAATACGTACTCCCCCAAGATTAGGCTTTTGGCCTAAGTTGGTCTATGGCCACGGCTGGCCTGGCGGATATCCATAATAGTAGATGGGGTCATACTGTGATGCAGCAGCTATCTCCTGCTGAGCTGCAGCGTGGCCACGAGCGGCCTCCTCTCTCCTCTCGTACTCATCTGCCTCCTCTCTGGTAGTAGTATATCCTCCTCTTGCCTGATAATCAAAGAAGGCAGGAGCACGGAGAGTAATACGGACAGGACGACGTCTATCAAAGATTAGTCGGTACTGGAGAGGTGATTCATTCCTCTCAACAAACTGGTGGTGAACCATAGCATTAAAATCTAGATAAGCAGGTGGTAATTCAATATCATCTTCGCGTATATCTATACCAAGAAAATTAGCTATGCGGGTTGCATAAATTCCACCAAAGAAATCTCCATTACGTCTATTAAGATGCAACCTACGTGCAACAATGGCTCCCAAATTATATGATTTGTCTCCTAACACAGCACTCCTAAGAATATTGAGGTCGGGGACACACATGTGACATGCCTCATCTTTACCATTTATGCATCTACCTATGAAGAGAGCAAAATAATATATAGCAGGAAAGTGAATGCTCCCTATGGTAGCTTGTGTAATATCTCTAGATTCTCCCACAGTTATGTTAGCAAGAAAATCTCTAAATTCAGATTTACAAGGATCCCTTATACTACCCCATTGCGGAAGTTTGCATGCAGTGGTAAAATCCTCTAAGTCCATGGTATAAGATTTATCATAAAGATCAAACAGCCCCTGCAGAATTCAAAAAAGGTCTTCCAAGAATAATAGACATACTATCGTCCTCGGGAATATCAAGAATAACAAAGTTTGTTAAAATAGTAACGTTTGCAACTACAACAGGCACATCCTCACAAATACCGACAGGTATAGCAGTTGATTTATCAGCCATTTGCAAAGATATTTCAGTAGGTGTCAACTTATTCAAATCAAGTCTATGATATAAAGAGAGAGGCATGACACTAACACCGGCTCCAAGATCACATAAAGCAGTTTTAACATAGTTTCTTTTAAAGGAGCATGGTATAGTGGGTACTCCTGGATCTCCAAGTTTCTTTGGTATTCCACCCTTAAAAGTATAATTAGCAAGCATGGTGGAAATTTCAGCTTCTGGTATCTTTCTTTTATTTGTAATAATATATGTCATATACTTAGCATAAGGATGGGTTTTGAGCATATCAGTTAATCGCATATGCAAAAAGATAGGTCTAATCATTTTAGCAAAGCGCTCAAAATCCTCATCATCGTTTTTCTTGGATGGTTTGGGAGGAAAGGGCATGGGTTTCTGAACCCATGGTCCTCTTTCTGTACCATGTTTCCTAGCAACAAAGTATTTTTTATCATAACGTTGATTCTTTGATTGTGGGTTATCAAGATCAACAGCAGGTTCAATTTCTATGTCATTGTCATTACTAGGTTGAGCATCACCATGAACATTATTATTAATATTATCACTAGTTTCAGGTTCATTGCCAGATTGTGTTTCAGCATCAGAAATAGAAATATCATTTGGATTCTCAGGTGTTTCAACAATAGGATCACTAGAAGCATGCAAAGTCTTATCATTTTTCTTTTTCTTCTTTTTAGAAGAACTAGGTGCATCTATATTATTTCTCTGAGAATCTTGCTCAATTCTCTTAGGATGGCCTTCAGGATACAAAGGTTCCCGAGTCATTCTACCAGTTCTAGTAGCCACTCTAACAGCATAATCATTATCTTTACTATTCAATTCATTGAGCAAATCATTTTGAGCTTTAAGTACTTGTTCTACTTGAGTGGTAACCATAGAAGCATGTTTACTAATAAGTTTAAGTTCACCTTTAAAATTAACCATATAATCACCCATGTGTCCAAGAATATTTGAATTGTATTTTAATTGTCTACCAAAATAAGCATTAAAGTCTTCTTGCTTAGCCATAAATTTATCAAACTCATCTAAGCATGGGCTAGCAATTTTAGTAAATGGGATTACAACTTTATCATATCTATAGAGAGAATTTACCTTTACTACCTGTGTCGGGTTATCAAGACCATGAATTTCTTCAATAGGTAATGGATTAAGATTATATGTTTCTTAAACATGCGGTAAATTAAGACCATGTATTTCTTCAATAGGAGGTAAATTCTTAACATCTTCAGCTTTAATACCTTTTTCTTTCATAGATTTCTTTGCCTCTTGCATATCTTCAGGACTGGGAAATAGAATACCCCTCTTCTTCGGAGTTGGTTTAGGAATAGGCTCAGGAATTGGCTCCGGAGGTGTCCAATTATTTTCATTTGTCAACATATTATTCAATAGAATTTTAGCTTCATCCGGTGTTCTTTCCCTGAAAACAGAACTAGCACAACTATCCAGGTAATCTCTGGAGGCATCGATTAGTCCATTATAAAAGATATCAAGTATTTCATTTTTCTTAAGAGGATGATAATGCAAAGCATTAAGTAATTGGAGAAGCCTCCACCAAGCTTGTGGGAGGCTCTCTTCTTCAATTTGCATAAAATTATATATATCCCTTAAAGCAGCTTGTTTCTTATGAGCAGGGAAATATTTAGCAGAGAAGTAATAAATCATATCCTGGGGACTACGCACACAACCAGGATCAAGAGAATTAAACCATATCTTAGCATCACCCTTTAATGAGAACGGAAATATTTTAAGGATATAAAAGTAGCGAGTTCTCTCATCTTTAGTGAATAGGGTGGCTATATCATTCAATTTAGTAAGATGTGCCACTAAAGTTTTAGATTCATAACCATGAAAAGGATCAGATGCAACCAAAGTAATTATATCAGGATCAACAGAGAATTCATAATCCTTATCAGTAACAAAGATAGGTGAAGTAACAAAAGCAGGGTCAGGTTTCATTCTATCATTTAGGGATTGCTTACTCCATTTAGCTAATAATTTTTTAAGTTCAGTTCTATTTCTGCAAGCTAAAATGGCTAAAGAAGCATCTTGATCAAATACATAACCCTTAGGAATAGCAAGTGGTTCTTCATCATCACTTTCATCAGTATCATCAGATTCAATATTTTCAATTTCTCTAGCCCTAGCAAGTTGTTCATCAAGAAAATAACTAAGTGGCATAGTAGTATCAGGCATAGAGGTAGTTTCATCATAAGTATCATGCATAGCAGAAGTGGCATCATCAATAACATGCGACATATCAGAACGAATAGCAGAAGCAGGTGTAGGTGTCGCAAACTTACTCATAACAAAAGGTGAATCAAGTGTAGAGCTAGATGGCAGTTCCTTACCTCCCCTCATAGTTGAGGGATAGATCTTGGTTTTTGGATCTCTCAAGTTCTTCATAATGATAAGCAGATATATATCCCAAGTGACTCAAAGAATAGAACTATGCTCCCCAGCAATGGCGCCAGAAAAAGGTCTTGATAACCCACAAGTATAGGGGATCGCAACAGTTTTCGAGGGTAGAGTATTCAACCCAAATTTATTGATTCGACACAAGGGGAGCCAAAGAATATTCTCAAGTATTAGGAGCTGAGTTGTCAATTCAACCACACCTGGAAACTTAATATCTGCAGAAAAGTGTTTAGTAGCAAAGTAATATGATAGTGGTGATAATGGTAGCAAAAGGTAACAGTAGTAAAAGCAATGTTTTTGGTATTTTGTAGTGATGATAGCAATATCAACGGAAAAGTAAATAAGCGAAAAACAATATATGGAAAGCTCGTAGGCAATGGATCGGTGATGGAGAATTCTGCCGGATGCGGTTCATCATGTAAAAGTCATAACCTAGGGTGACACAGAACTAGCTCCAGTTCATTGATATAATGTAGGCATGTATTTCGAATATAGTCATACGTGCTTATGGAAAAGAACTTGCATGACATCTTTTGTCCTACCCTCCCGTGGTTGCGGGGTCCTTACGGAAACTAAGGGATATTAATGCCTCCTTTTAATTGAGAACCGGAACAAAGCATTAACACATAGTGAATACATGAACTCCTCAAACTAAGGTCATCACCGATAAGTATCCCGATTATTGTCACTTCGGGGTTAACGGATCATAACACATAATAGGTGGCTATAGACTTTCAAGATAGGATCAAGAACACTCATATATTGATGAAAACATAATAGGTTCAGATCTGAAATCATGGCACTCGGGCCCTAGTGACAAGCATTAAGCATAGCAAAGTCATAGCAACATCAATCTCAGAACATAGTGGACACTAGGGATCAAACCCTAACAAAACTAACTCGACTACATGATAGATCCCATCCAACCCATCACCGTCCAGCAAGCCTACGATGGAACTACTCACGCACGGCGGTGAGCATCATGAAATTGGTGATGGAGGATGGTTGATGATGACGATGGCGACGGATTCCCCTCTCCGGAGCCCCGAACGGACTCTAGATCAGCCCTCCCGAGAGGTTTTAGGGCTTGGCGGCGGCTCCATATCGTAAAACGCGATGATTTCTTCTCCTTGATTTTTTTTCTCATCGAAACTCAATATATGGAGGTGGAGTTGGAGTCGGAGACGCAACAGGGGGCCCACAAGGTAGGGGGGCGCACCCCCCACGCTCGTGGCAAGACGGTGGGCCCCCTGGCCTTCATCTTTGGCATGTATTTTTCTTATTTTCTGAAAAGTGTCTCCGTGAAGTTTCAGGTCATTCCGAGAACGTTTGCTCCTGCACATAAATAACACCATGGTAATTCTGCTGAAAACAACGTCAGTCCGGGTTAGTTCCGTTCAAATCATGCAAGTTAGAGTCCAAAACAAGGGCAAAAGTGTTTGGAAAAGTAGATACGTTGGAGATGTATTAGCTAGCTTGTCGCCGATAACCTCACGAGGGAGTACTGTATGAAGACAAACCCACTCTGTGCATGTGGCCCAAGTATGTATATGGAAGTGGTGCGTGTGGTGTTTGAATACCCAATGCACAAATTTGATGTGGCACCATGCTTTGGAACCGTAAAATCCCCACATTGAGCAAAGGTTCGCGACATGTAGCATGCGCTCAAACTTAATTAGGCTTGGAATGGTCGACCTACTATATGGTAACAAGAAGCAAAGAATAAGAATCCACCCTAGTAACCTTTCTCGTCATTGGTCGAAATGATGGACGTCCACGCGGGCCCACGAATATGTATAGGCTTGCCACCCATAACCAAGCGAGTGAGAGTGTGTCCAAAAACAACCATTGCATGCGTGTGTCCCGAACATATTTATGGAGGTGTGTGATGCATGCATATGTGTTGAATACCTAACCCAGTGCACAACATAGATGTGGTGCATCCGTTGAAAATCGCAGAGGTCCCCACACAGAGCAATAGGTTGTTCATGACGTGTCGTGTGCTCGCCCCCCTTCAATCCAGTGGGATGGAGTCATGTGTACACATGCGCTATTATATATATAATCTCACATCATGATCTATATCATGAGACAAAAAAACTTAATCCCCTCCTAAATCAAATTAGTTAACCTCTCTTGCTGTCGGTGAAAGTGATGGACCACACAGGCTGACAGATGGAAGCATCACCGATAACCGCGTGAGTGAGTGCCATATAGGACAACAACCATCGCGCTTGGACATGTGCCAGAACATATATATGGAGAGGTGTGTGGTTGTGATGTTTTGAATACCTAATGCACAACTTTGATGTGGCATTTGCCTCAAAAACCGCAAAGTCCCCGCATAGAGTGAGGTTCATGTGACACCTAGTATATATATATATGCTGGTCACCCCCTTCGACACATACTATATACCTAGTAACACAGCCTTAAAAGAATTATTCCTCCTTGTTCGTCAAACGTACCTCTCTCTCACTGGGTCAAAGTGATGGACGATGAACTCGCGGGCCCAACACAGAAGCTAAGCGTACGTTGCACGCGAGTGATCATCCTATATAGGACTGATACGTCCATTTTGCACCATGCTTTTATATCGATATTTATTGCATTATGGGCTGTTATTAGACATTATGTCACAATACTTATGCCTATTCTCTCTTATTTTACAAGGTTTACATAAAGAGGGAGAATGCCGACAGCTGGGATTCTGGGCTAGAAAAGGAGCAAATATTAGAGACCTATTCTGCACAGCTCCAAAAGTCCTGAAACTTCACAGAAGTCATTTTCAGAATATATAAAAAATACTGAGCGCAAGAAGTTCCGAAGGGGGGCCACACCCTGCCCACGAGGGTGGGGGCGCGCCCTACCCCCTGGGCGCGCCCCTACCTCGTGGGACCCTTGGTGGCCCTCCGATGTCCATCTTCTGCTATATGGAGTCTTTTGATGAGGAAAAAATCATAAGCCAGCTTTCGGGATGATACTCCACCGCCACGAGGCGGAACCTTGGCGGAACCAATCTAGGGCTCTGGCAGAGCTGTTCTGCCGGGGAAACTTCCCTCCAGGAGGGGGAAATCATCACCATCGTCATCACCAATGATCCTCTCATCGGGAGGGGGTCAATCTCCATCAACATATTCACCAACACCATCTCCTCTCAAACCCTAGTTCATCTCTTGTATCCAATTCTTGTCTCTAAGTCTGGGATTGGTACCTGTGGGTTGCTAGTAGTGTTAATTACTCCTTGTAGTTGATGCTAGTTGATTTATTTGGTGGAAGATCATATGTTCAGATCCTATATGCATATTAATACCCCTCTGATTATGAACATGAATATGCTTTGTGAGTAGTTACGTTTGTTCCCGAGGACATGGGAGAAGTCTTGCTATTAGTAGTCATGTGAATTTGGTATTCGTTCGATATTTTGATGAGATGTATGTTGTCTCTCCTATAGCGGTGTTATGTGAACGTCGACTACATGACACTTCACCATTATTTGGGCCTAGAGGAAGGCATTGCACTACAAAAAAATACACTTCCGTGATGATATGTGTTTGTCACAGTAGGTCGCGTTTTCTGTCATGCATGTACATCCATGACAAATTTATGACAGAATCAAGATTGTCATACCTGTGCTGTCGTAGAAGTGTTCCATGACATTGCCAAAATTATCATCATGGAAGTGTCCACTTCCATGACGATAAATCGCGCGTCACAGAAGTGCTTTCGTCAAGGGTGACCGACACGTGGCATCCACCGTAACGGAACGCCATTAAGCTATCGGGTCAGATTTTGGATCCGATAACCCGTTAACAACCACGACCAATGCCGATTTTCCACATGTAAAATTCTCATTGACTGACGGATCCAACAGGCGAGATGGGCCTATGATATGTTGACACGTGGACCGGCCCAAAAGTGGCCAACAAAGATTAAATGGGCCGGCCTAACCGAACGCCCATAAGATTTAGCGGACCATAATGGGCCGTCCCAGCTAAAGGCCCGCAAAATTTAGCGGACCATAATGGGCCGGCCCAGCTAAAGGCCCACACAATTTTGCAGACCATAATGGGCCAGCCCAGCTAAAGGCCCACAAGATTTTGCGTACCATAATGGGCCGGGCCAGCTAAAGGCCCACAAGATTCTGCCGACCATAATGGGCCGGCCCAGTTAAAGGCCCAACATTCTCTGTAAAATTGGCCCTTCAACGGCCTGTCCTAAACTTGTCATCAACGCGGCCCATGGTCACTTCTGGCCCGTTAACAGTCCGCTAAGTAATTGGGCCGAATTATGGCCTGGTGTATTTCTGGCCTATTAAAGGTCCGGCTTCATTTGGGCCCATTTACAGGCCATCAAAACTTTCGGCCCATAAACGACCGTGAAGGATTTGGGTCATATTCGGCCATGTCTGACATTCGCCTGTTAGAGGCCCACTATAGCTTTGGGCCACTTTCGGCCTGTTGTCATTTTCGGCCTGTTAAAGCCGGACGTAAACCATGGGCCATATGTGGCCCAACGTCATATCGGGCCCATTAACGGCCCATATAGAAATGATGATAATCTAGCCCGACCAAAGTTCCGGCCTGTTAAAGGCCCGTGTATTAGGTCGGTGCATTTACGGCCCGTCCGAATTTCGGCCTGTTAAAGTCCAGTGGGTTATTTGGCACAATCAGGGCCCAATCTCACTTTCGGTCTATTAAAGGCCCATGTATTTTATGGGCTCGAGATATTTACACCTGTAAACGGCCTATTTTTACTTGAGGGCCCAGATTATGTTTAGGCCTGTTAAAGGCCCACTATGGGCACAGGCCTACCAGAAAAATATGAAAACTTATGCTGATTTAGGCCCAGATATTTTTAGTGGGCTACATGCCAATTTCGGCCCGTAATCGTTTTTAGCCCAATTGGAATGGGCCCGACGAATGTTGGCTTGTTGGGCTCCTACGAAGCTTTCGGCCGATTACATTACTAAGATAAACCTACACTATACAAAAATAGCGTCGTAATTACTGCAGCCTGTGGCAACATCATAAATGTTGTATCACAACAAAATAAATTCCAACCATACAACAAAAGGCCTGTTGGCATAAAGTTTACAGTCCTTCCAGATAAAAGCACCATCAGATGTATAGAAGCACAGATCATTTGACCTGAGTGCTAATGTTTCAGGCTGTAGAATCTGATGGAGCAGCACGATCTCCACCTTTTTTCCACCATTGCTCTTGAACAACGAAGCGAATGTCTGATATTCTGGTTTCAAAACCATTCATATCTTGACGACATTTCTCAACCACTATTCTTGTTTCGAAACAACGTCCATTAGGGATTGGACTTGTGTCTGGAGCACAGGTATATCACTCTGTCTAGCAGGAAGATTTTGTTCAGTAGGCGATTTGGACGAGGTTACCTTGACAACCAACCCAGAATTACGCAGGAAGGTGCTTTTTGCACTGTTAGTGGAGAGATACTGACGCACTGCAGCAAGAGGTGACATTTTGTCTGTAGTAGCCTCGTCACCTTCAGGTGGTTGTGGCTGTTCAATCATTTGTTCCATAGCTTCCTGAAAGTTTGAACTTGTAGATTAGTGTACCAGATAAGTTACTAATGAGACAAAAACAAACAAAGTAGGTTAAACGTTTATACATAACTTATTTTGGTGAACTACTGTAATACATTAGCATGTATTGTAGTGCCAACTACATAATAAAATCACTTTCGGAACATATGTCCATGTAGCATGCCTACTGTATTGTCTATTTCCTCACATTCGTTGACATCTAAGGATAAAGAGACATGGTTTAAAGTAGGATGAACATAGTATGACATCATTCATATCATGGGCAAACAGATATAAAACAAACAGGCTATTTTATCATTGTGTGCGCACGTGAACATAACAACTAGATTACAGATCAAGACCAAAAGAATATCCTTCATCTCTTTTAAACCATGTAAGGTGAAATGATACGTTAAGACAACTGTGAATAAAAGTGAACAGAGTAACTGACATTGGCTGCAAACCAAGTAGTTAAATGAACACATCACAGTACCAATCAGTTCAAGGCAGCAGGAGTAAGGACTTACAACAGCGGCTTGAACTGGTGTGCTCATGCCCTTCATCTTGCTGGTGTGGCAATCCTTGAAGATTTGCACTGCATTCGGTTCAGGTTCTTTTTGGTCCGCACGGGATTTCCTCTGTATTTGGAACAAGTCAATATAGATACGATAATATGGCACAAAAAAAGAAGGAAGTAGCAGCTATTTACAAGAGCCTCGCAGTGTGCAATATAGCTACGAGATCCTGTGGTCTGTTGGAATTTCACTTTAGAACGGTTGGTTTTGTTCTTCAAACAGTTAGCCTAGAAGAAGATACACTTGTAAGGCACATACATAAATACAAGTTCAATATGTGGTCTGATCAAATACATATAGCCTACCTGATACTTTGGATCAGACCAGTGTTTAACGAGGGCTGTCCAGTCTTCATCTGTAATATATTCCACTGGAGATGTTTGGGCGATTTCATTGTTAGCCTTGCCTTCAAAGTGAGATTTTCTAAGGTGGTACCGATACTGTCGCAGAGCAGACTGAAAAACATGAGTGCATGCTTGTCTAGTTGCATCATCTTTCGGATCCAACTTGAACCTCATCTGTTGAAAAAAGAATGTGAGTCTTATTAGGAGGAAGCTAGAAAGTATGGGACAGAGCAAGACAATATTACTAATTGCGATGAATAACATTACTTACGGATAAATGGTCAAGGAAGGTGTTAAACTGGGTATTGTCTTTCTCATTCCTGTACTGGATCCACGTTGGGAGGATACGTGCATGACACCTAACGGCAACGGCTGCCTCTGATACTAACTTGGCTGACTCTGTAGCATCACGTGGCCTTTTTAAACCTGCCTCAAAATGGATCTCCATTCTTCCTCCTTTAGATTTTGTTAATCTGTCAAGCATTATCCCTGATGTCTGTTTCCGCTTGCGCCGTGGTGCTAGTTCAACAACGAATATGGAAAGTGTTAGTGTACATCAAACTGTGAGAGTACATATAAAGGAGCATGCAACTGCAACTTGACTCGGTCAGGTACCGTCTTGGTGTTGATGCTCATGAGGTTCATCTGATCTTGCCAAGTCCTGTTGTGTCAGCAGTGCTTCGGAAGTAGTGTTAGGTGTGAAGGCAGCTTGGGAACTGGCCAGTTCCGGAGCAAACGAACGAGTAACTGGTTGAGATGCTGGTACAGTTGAAGCGGATGCTGCAGCTGGTGGAGCAGGTGATACTGTGTTTGTAGATTTAGCCGGTGGACTTGGACCTTCTACTGCACTATAAGTACCAGCAGAATCTCGACGGCAGAACCTTTTCCGTTTCACCGGACGAGTAACAGCACTCCCTACTATATTATTTTCCTTGCTCTTTTTTGACTTTGCCATGTCAAGCTGTACCCACAACACAAAAGAATAAAATCACTCTTCAGAACTCATTGATGCATGATACAGACAAGCAATACTTTGATGTAAGACAACCGTATGAGGATGGAATATGTAAGAAAAACAGGACGACATGACATATTCACAGCTACGATGTGCAAACTAAGCAGAAGGATTTTCAAGAAAATAGAAGTAATGCAAGCTAGACACCATATGAAAGATGCAACCAATATTACTCTGCCAAGTTAAAAGTGTCTTGTCATAAGTGGCAATTCGAAAAATTAGAAGCAGTACAACGTAGAAATCAATGCAAGATGCAACCACTATCAAACTGCCATGTTAAAAGCGTCCAATCATGAGTGACTGATGCGGGATACACAACAACAGTACTTTGATGTAAGAACATGGTATTATAGATAGATGCAGTGTATTCTAGACACAGAAAGCCATGTCATATGCACATGTATAACGTATAAACTCAGCAGGTGCAATTTAATCAAAATAGAAGAAATACAGGCTAGACAACATATGCAACATGAAACCAATTATCACACTGTCAACTTAGAGCAAGCACCTGCGATGGTGGAGTACGGGAGATGAACTCATCATGTAGACTTGGGACTTCAACTTCATTAGCAGTAGCAGTGGCAAATCTAGAGAGTCTCTGTTTGCGTCGGTGCGGAGGACCACCAACATCCCCTAACTTACTCTTTTCCTTCCTATTTTCTGATATTGCCTTATGAAGTCAAAACCACAAGAAGATGAATAAAATTAGCTCAGCATAACTGGTTGATGCATGATACAGACGAACACTACTTTGATGTAAGGCAAGCGCAGGATAGGAGGATGGAATATATACAAAAAAAGACAGCGTTTCATATTCACACGTACGATAGCGTGTCTTATGGGTAAGTAATCGTTGCAGGTATAAGTTGTAAGCTACGCAGATGCAATTCAACATAATCAGAAGCAATACAAACTAGACATCATACGGAAAACGCAACCACGTATAACAGTTCCAAGTAAGAGCAAGCACCGGTGATGGTGGAGTAGGGGAGATGTGCTCATCATGTACATGTATGTTCTAGAAACAGGAACACGTGTCATATTCACAGGCATTATGTGTAAAGTAAGCAGATGCAATTCAAGTTAGAAGCAATACAAGCTAGACATCATACGCAACATGCAACCACATATAATAGTGACAAGTTAGAGCAAGCACCTGTGATGGTGGAGTAGGGGAGTCATCATCTACACAGCTACGTTGACTGTCCAGCCTTGTGTTGTCTTGCGAATCTTGTTGGGAGGATGGCGGAGTAGAATCTGTAGAGACCCCCTGTTTGAGTTGCTCCGAAGGACCACCATCATCCACTGCCGGACTAATTTCCTTCAGCTGTAATGATTTTGCATTGTGAAGTCAAACCGATAAGAAAAAGGGATTAGAAACACTGCAAGACACCATATGGAAGGTGCAATCAATATCACTCTGCCAAGTTAAAACTGTCTCGTCATAGGTGGCGTTCATCAAACTAGAAGCAATACATGCTAGAAATCATATTCAAGACGCAAACCAATATCACACTGCCAACTTAAAGGTGTCCCATCATAAGTGACTGATGCAGGATACACAAGAAGAGTAGTTTCATGTAAGAACATGGTGTGATAGACAGATATAGTATGTACCAAAAACAGGAAAGCGTGTCATATTCACATGTATCATGTGTAAGCTAAGCAGATGCAGTTTACACTAATTAGGAGCAATACGAGCTAGACACCATATGCAACATGCAACCAGATATCACACTGCCAAGTTAGAGCAAGCACCTTGGATGGTGGAGTAGGGGAGCGGAGACTTGGACCTTGTAATGCACTATCAGTACAAGGAGAATCGGTACAGATGCTCCGTTTACGTTGCTGCAGAGGACCACCATCATCGCCTTCCTTACTCTTTTCCTTCCTCTTTCTTGATTTTGCCTTGTCAAGTCAAACCCACAAGAAAAAGGAATAAAATTTGCTCTTCAGAACTCATTGATGCATGATACTGACGAACACTACTTTCATGTAAGGCAGCCGCATGATAGGAGGATGGAATATGTATGAAAAACAGGACGGCGTGACATATTGACATGTATGATGTATAAAGTGTAAACTAAGCACAAGGTGCTTGAACTTGTTAGAATCGATGCAAGCTAGAAACCATATGAAAGATGAAACCAATATCACTCTGCCAAATTAAAAGGGTGCCCTAACAAATGTATTTGACCAAATTAGAAGCAATACATGGCAACAGGCTAGAAATAATATGCAATATGCAACGAATAAAGGTGACTCATCGTAAGTGATTGATGCAGGATACAGAAGAGAGGTAGTTTCATGTAAGAACAAGGTTAACACATAGATGTAGTGTGTACCAAAAATAGGAAGGCATGTCATATTCACAGGTATAGTGTGTAAACTAAGCAGATGCAATTTACCCTAATTAGAAGCATTACAAGCTAGACACCGTATGCAACATGCAACCACATATCACACTGCCAAGTAAGAGCAAGCACCTGCGATGGTGGTGTGGGGGAATTGCGGTGATCAACTAGAGAGCTACGTTGACTATCTTCATTTAGCCTTGCTGTTTCTTGAGAATCATGTGGGGAGGATGACACTGCACTCTTTAAACGAGTATGGGGTCTCACAGTAACCCACCCGGGTGACTGTCTCATCATAAGTGATTGACGAGGGATACAAAAGAGCATTAGTTTGATGTACGAACATGGTTAATAGACATATGTAGTATGTATCGAAAACAGGAAGGCATGTCATTATCAAAGGTATAATGTGTAAAGTAAGCAGATGCAATTTAACCAAATTGGAAGCAATACAAGCTAGACACCATATGCAACATGCAACCACATTTGACAGCGCGAAGTTAAAGCAAGCACCTGGGATGGTTGTGTGTGGCAATTGAGATCATCAACTGCAGAGCTACGTTTACTGTCTCCAACTGCTGACACTGCACCCGTTAGAGCGCTGGAACGCTTAGTGCTTATCTTCGAATTACACTGGAGCGACTTCTGTCTTTTCTTTTCTGCATTCATCAACACTGCGTCAGAGTCTGAAATACCCATGCATAAAAAACAATAGTGTGAGTATGGGTGAAGTGTGTGCACAATTAGTACAGTGTAAAGGTAGCAGATAGCAGGTCGGTGAGAAATAAATGACGGGAGACATATGATAGCTCTACAACATGCATGGCACACTAAATTACTACAGGATTCTATGAAAATAACAGTCGACTGAAAGCAAATAGGTCAGTCCATTTTTTCTGCACCGTCCGATGTACAAAGAACGGGCAGATCGCCTTCATCTACCTCCAGCCAGTCAGTGTTGACGATCTTCCTCGAAACGCCAGCGACCACCGGCCCAGTATTCCTCCCCTGCCTGCGCCCTCCCCTCGACCTCACCGCACCGCCGTGCTTGGCACCGCCCCCCGGCCATCCATTCAAGCCCCGCCGACCTCCAGATCGGGCGCAAGCAGCTCCTGCGCCCCACACCCCGCTTCCCCGGGGAGCAGGCGGACTAGGTGCTCCGCGCGCCTAAGCGGGTGCTGCTTCTTTTAATTGCGGTTCGACTGACCCTGAATTGAAATCCAGGCGGGCTACTGACCTCTAGCAAAGGTGAAATAGTAAAAGGGAGGAAACCTTGTGCATTTAGTATCACGAAGAAGATGCAGTAAGAAGCGCTCAACTAGTTTCTTTCGTGGGATGAATACGGTGTGAGCGGAGACGTAAGATTTGCACGAATATGGGAAGAGGAGTACCTCTTTCTGCTGGCAGTGCTGTGTCCTCCTTCTGTTTTTCCGACGATCTTCTTGTTGTTCGCCGGAAACCAGAAGTTGTGGAGGACGGTGCAGCCTTGGACGAACCCATGGCCAAGTTGTTGAGTGTGGTGCGGTGGCCGTCTGTCGGCGGCGGGGAAGCAGATCCGAGGCGGCGAACGACGGCGTAGCGGGAACAGCTCCGGTGCGGTGGACGGTTGCGACAGTGGAGCCGCAGCAGTGAGGCGCAGGACGGCGTGGTCGGAGTGGTTCTGGTACGGCGCACGTCGGCGTCGGCGTCGTGGAGGCAGCTCTGCCTCGGCTTCAGCTGCTAAGTCCTTGAGGGCGTTGCGGTTGCGGTTGCGTTGGACGACGACGTCGGGGTACCGGCTCCGGCGTGATGGAGGAGGGCGGCGGTGGATTGGCCGCTATGGGGTGGAGGACGGAGGAGACTGGGGTTTCGCGGCTGGTGGAGAGGGCGTTTTCGCGCCCACGGAGTATGAATGGGGAAACGGAGGGAGGCGGGGAACTAAGGGGGAACAATGTTTCGGTTTGAGACGCGCTTGTTTGAAATTTGGGGAAAGTTACAAACTTTCCCCCCATCTAAAATTTCGGACATATTGCGGGTTGGGGGTAGGACAGTCATGTCAGGTGTCCCAAATGTGGGCGGGATAGATTTCGGCCGAGCGCATGGGTAGGCGCCCACGGCGTATGAATGCTTCTCTGGCGTCTTGGTGAAGTTACAAACCTACCCCGGTTTAGACCTTTGGACATCGGGCCGATAGGCTACACGGGCCAGAGTCAGGACAGTAATTTCCTACCACCAAAACATTAGTCTCGCGCGGTTTCGGGTGACCAGAGGCCTATTTGGCGCTTCGTTCAATATTTGGGAGCAGAAGCATTAACGTTTTCGGTTCTCTTGAATTGAACTTTCAGGATTTGTCAAACTTCACAAATCTTTACTCTTGAAAATCCTAAAGCTACGATTATTTTGGAATGGAGGGGGTACATTTGAATATACATTGTACACGAGTATATATTAAAAAATATGCAACTTACCTCAGTTCATGCATGGTTCCAGATATAATCTCCTTGGTTGCAAAAAAAAGTTAGATATGCGTATGAATATATATATAGCATGTTCAAACTCACAACAAAGATTGATGCCCCCTTTTACATCTGATTTACAAATGCCATTATCTCGGGTTCAAATAGATGAATGCACTTCCTATGAATTCGAATCTTCGAAACCCCCTTTATGTTGAATTCGACATGTATTCTATTTCGTAGCTAGCAATTTGGAATGTATCCATGCAAGTGACAAATGTATAAAGTTCTTCACACTAACAACATGGAGTGCACTAATTAATGTTTATATATGAATTGCAAAAGCATCCATTGCCTGTATTTCAAACCGCTCTCACTCTATGGATCGATAATATGAAATAAACACATGCACATGCTAGAATTCAATTGCAGTTGAAGAAAGAGCCTACTCCTGGTACTGTATATTAGTGATAGGGGTGTGTACAAAGTACACGTGAATACCAGGCATTGTGCGTGTGTGGATACTATCGACGAACTAGCCCCCAAGCTTGTATAACATACTAAGGGCCTAGGGTTACAAATCATATATAGTCGGCTTATCACCAGTGGGGATAGAGTCCTCCGCGACTCTGGTAGCTTCGTGTTGTACGCCGAGTCCTCCACATGGGTCTTCGTATAACACGTCTCGGTCCAACCTATATGTGGCGCAGGATGGAACCGACCCATGAGTCTTCATGTTGACCCACCACAACTAGAAATGATGTGCCCACCACACCACACACGCAATCGGCCACTAAGAGAATAAGCATATACAATAGTACAACGGTATCTAGCTCACGATACGTCTCCATATTTTGTTGATGACACTGACGGACTTTGCATTTGATGCGTGCTCCGTATTTTGTTGACGACACTTACGGTCATTGTATTTGAAGCGAAAGCACGATATGGTCACTGGACTTCAGAATAAGCTCATCACGGTCACCGCATACATTTTGTCGTGCTAACCAACATGTGGTTGGATGGTTAGAGGACAGTGGTTTCTCGAGCCCACCAAGGTTAAAGTCCCGGTGCTCGCATTTATCTTGTGTTAATTTCAGTATTTTCCGGCGACGTACGTTCAGTGGGAGGAGACGTTCCACTCGACTACGAGGCACCTATGGTGACTTCGTAAAATCTCAAGATCATATATGCTGGCCCACTCTCTCGAAGGTGCTCATAGGGGTCGGGTTCGCGTGTGTGCGCTTATAGCGGTGAGTGCTTGCGCGTATATATGAGCCCTTGCGTCTGTACCGTGTTAAACAAATACATATCATGATTATACGGTCACTGGCTCACCCGTACAACTCCGTATTTTGTTGATGACACAATCAATTGACCAGTCAAACGTTCCACGCGGCGCAACTAGTGTTGCACCATCGGGGCGCGTAACCGTGGGGCCCACCTGTCAGCCCGTATATGAAAGAAAGAAATGGTAGTTTGAGTCTGTACTGTGTTAATAAAATAGGAGTACATTTTAGGGTGATCGTACGGTCACTGGCTCACCATACAGCTCCGTAATTTGTTGATAACACGATCAATTGACCAGTCAAACGGTCCACACTCAGCAGCGCACATTACCATAGGGCCCACCCGTCAGCGCGTATATGAAGGACAGAAATGGTAATAAATTAGTGGTCGGCGGGTATTCGAAGTCGTGAGACCTCTGGTTGGCAGTCACCGGCGGTTGGGGGCGTTCATTGGGCGGTGGGGTGGGGATCCCCGGAGAAAAAGCTCGGCGGGGGGGGGGGGCTAGAGGGATGGCCGGTGCGGCGGCGGACCGGCGGTGGGGAGTGGTTTCGGGGAGGGCGGGCCGGCCGCGGGCGGCGGGGGCTGGCGGTTCGGCCGGTGGTGGCTGGCAGCTCCGGGGGGTGGAGTTTGATGATAAACCGGAGGCCCTTGATTTCGTATCCAACGGTTGGAAAATCTAATGACCAGAGATGAAAAAGTCAGTCGACTGACGTGTAGCCTCACCCCACACGTACACATGCACGCACGCAAGACACGCACGCATGTAGGCGTGCAACACTGACACGTACACACGCACGCATGGTGGCGTGCAACACTGACACGTACACATGCACTCACGAACACACGCACGTACGCACCCATGCATGCAACACTGAAACGTACCCTTGCACACATGCAACACTCGCGCGCCTGCATGGACACAGCACACGATGCAAGACACACGTTCAACCTATACGTGCATGCACCCTTTGTTAAGGACATGGATTGTTACGAGTATTAATCAATCTTATCTGTGATAAGCAGAACATTGATGTTTGCAGCGGTCTTTATGAATCACAACGTATCGAACGGGCTATCAACATAGTAGGCTTATCTACATGAAAAAGATGACGTCACACTCAATGAACAATCATCGGTTTATGAAATGCCCGCTTCTGACCGCCCTGGCCCACCAAAGGTTCCTCTACTATGCGCTGCCTGCGTTGGGTCACTGACATGCAGGCCATGCACCCAAAGAGCCCACACGTCAGTGGAAGAACGGCGCGGTGTCCTAGGTCAGAGTCGAGGGCGCCACTCGCAGCACCCCCGGCTGAACACGCCTCCGTGCCGCATTCCAATGCTTCCATGAAACCCGCCCGTGTGGAAGCCGAGAAACCCACTCTGGACACACGTCCGTTCATGACCGGGCCGGCGTTAAATGCAACGCCGGCCGAGCTCCTCCCGTCCGCCGTCTATTTAATCTCCTATTTAAACGAGGCCAAACGCCGGCCAAGAATCGCACACCTCCCGCGCTCCCCTATCTCCTCCACCATTTTATCCACTCTTACAATGGCTTACGAAGAGTAGTTATTCCACATCCAAGCCGGTAGGGTATCCCGTCGTATACGAGCTATGCAGCTCGCTGATCCACCTCCCTCCCCTCGCCTGACGGAGCCAGTTGCCGCCCCAAGCCGGCGCGCGGTTCAGCAACTCACCGCTCCAGGCCAGCTCGACGAGGAGTGGCGCACGGGCGTCGTTACTGCCGCCCACGCCGCCGCCTCGTACCGTGTCTCCCGTTTCTGTGGCCGAGAATCCCATGCTGGCGGCCGTGCCATGCAAGCAGCGACAGAAGCCAGGTGTGTGGAGAGCGGCGAGTCGGTGCCCAGCGCCTCTGCGTCCGCCGCCATGATCGAGGAGAAGTAGAACACGGGAGGCCGCCGCCGCTTGGGTTCCATGAAGGCCACCGCGGAGGCGACGCCGGCGTACACAACAGGTGTCTTGCTGGATCCTTTTGTTGCGAGGACCTTCGTCGACCCCACATGGGCTCCACAGAAGAGGGCAATGTTAAGATGAACTCGAGCCGGTGCCAGCCATGGCGAAGTAGTCGCCAATATTTTGGCTACCCCGGGCAAGAACCAAAAATCCCCTCTCAACAGAATCAAATCCCTCGTTCGCCGTGGAATTTTGCCATGTGTTGTTTTCATGGACTAGCAAGATGCCCGTGCATTGCACGTAACATCAAGATGTATTTTTTTACAAACTCACGCATGCATGCAAGGGATAATTAATGTCCTCCTTTGCTAGTACTAGGAGGCAAACACCATTAATATTGCATTGATTAGTGTTAGTGGCCTTGTATATCTGCAAATTGTAATTTTGATAGTGGCCCCTTGTATATAAAAATGGAGGGAGAAAGATGAGAGATAAGGCGAGGAGGAGTGGGGCGTGGTGGTGACTGGTGGTCGGACTGGGCGGAGGCATGGGGATGGACGGCGCATTATGTCTAGGTTTGTATCTCTCTCACACACACCCACGTAGGTGGGGGACGTGCACGAAGAGAAGAGGTGCACGCACGGCGCACGTACTCCCGTCTCTTTCCCAACCACACCCGCGCGGGTACACGGTGGAGCTCATTTCTGTACGAAAAAGGCAGCCCACGTGGTAATTTGGCACGTGTACTGGTTGTCCACTTGGTGGAGGGAGGATCGTCTACCACGGGTGAACAAACAAATTGCGACTTGACGCGTTATGTTAAATTAAAAAAAGAGGCAAACCATGTGGGGCCTACCTTAGAGGCAAGGCTCTATACACTGGAGTACTTTTGATGTGTCCCGTCAACTCGCAGAACGAGGAGAAGCTTGCTTAGTACGCCGTCTCCCCCGCCCACGGGCGCGGTGGCTCGCAGGATGAGGTGAAGCTTGCTTACCACGCCTTACGCCCGCTCCCTCGCCCACGCGCGCGGTGGCTCGCAGCCCGAGGAGAAAATTTTACTACTCCCTCCGTTTACTCCTCGTCCCTACTACGTACTTTGGTTAGTACTCCCTCCATTTACTTATACAAGGCCACTATAAAAAATACATTTTGCATCTATACAAGGCCACAAATAGTAATCGAGACAAAAGTTACTACTCCCTCCTTTCCAGTTTATGGCTCAATTTCAAAATCTCTCCAACCAAGGTAGACGGTGAGTGGTCGAATTAATTTCGTAGTTTGCACAAGTAATTAGTACGCTTGTTTTTCTCAAGAAGTTGTGTTTACCGAGGCATTAGTTAGATCGAATGCATGAATGACCACTAAATTTCCATGAACTTGTACATGCATTGGTTAGTTTCCTCTACACTACTTGCGTCGGGTGATCTAACGCACCTCGAAATCCAACATGTAATGGTACTACTACTACTATAGTACTCCCTCTGTCCCAGAATATAAGAACATTTTTTATACTATGTTAGTGTTAAAAACTTTCTTATATTTTGGGACCGAGAGAGTAGAATTGAGACTTATCAAACAGAAAAACGAATGTTTTTTAGATGAGCCCTATAAACCCTAGTGGGTACGTACTCCGTAAAACAGATTTTTCCAAAACTAAGTCGCTCCCTTTCATGAATTCTGTAGTAGTATACTCCTCCGTCGACGCTCCCTTTCATGAATTCGGTACTTCCTGTCGCCGACATGTGGGACATATAGCAACCGGGTCGATGTGTCAAGCACCAAATAACAGTGCAGAACAGCAGGGGGACGCACCCCACTCGTACCGGCCCAGTAGTAGTAATGAGAAATGAGACGTCAAATCACAATGCCACACTTTCCCAGATGGACGAAGCAACCCTTATTTCACACCTCGGTTCGCCATCATCTCAAACCACGTACTAGTATCGCTTCTACCTCAAGAGGGACACGCACATCGCCTTGGTACATCATGACACGTGGGACCGCATGACAGGCCATGCTCCCCCGCCGATCGCTCAGTAAAATCACCTCATTTTTACTGTACTTCCTCCGTATCGGTTTACTACATGGCATGCACGTCGTTCTAGGTTGAGAATTTAACTGGCTATATATGTGATGAAGAGTACTCTAGCCTTTTAAAAAATGTATACTTTTGTACAGTTGTACTATCGATGGATGGCGCCATGGAGCAAAACTTGAAATTAAAAAAAGGTGGTACATATAGAGAGCGCTCGTCGCCAAATTATGCATATAGTACTATTAGAAAAGCTAGTACGTGCTTAATTGGGGTGCTAAATTCAATTAAAGAAATACTAGTAGTATGTACATACTGAAGAGTTAAAGTAACAAGAAGAAACATAACATAGTTCTGCTGGGGGCTCAGCACAACACACCCCTCAAATTAAACTAAGCACACCTGAAATTAAACTATGCAACTAATCCGGTAGACACTGCATTAGAAGTTTAGAACCACCATGAGCAACGACACTGCCACCTTACTCGGAGTCCTCGTCCACGTCCTCGACTTCGTCCTTGTCCCTATTCCTCTTGGCCGATACTTCTTTGCTTGAACCGCACACTTGGCTGTTGCTCTTCATCCAACCCTTGTAGATATTGAAGCAAAGGTAGCCATCCATTGCAGCATAGTGGATGTGGTCTATATCTAGTACATTCCGCTGCCATGCATGACGATGAAACGTGTATGGAGGTTTCACCAGTTTACCGTACGAAGGATGAACCATGGCTCCTGCCAGGGTCAGCATTGAAGGCTGACGAGAGGGCACCAGCCGATTCTTCTGGAGGTCGAAGGGGTTGCCTACAACGAGGCCTATCCGACCCAGGATTTCTTTGTCGTTACCAAAGTCTATAGTAACGAATTTGACTAGGTTGCTCCCGAGGAAGTCCTTAAAATCCTGGCACTCAACGTCGGCATGGCATATGTGGTAGACCAAGCATAAGTCATGCACGCAAACCTGGATCACGGCGGGCTTCTTCCTCTCTTTGTCCTTTAGATCCTTCTCTCGTCCCAGGACTGTCGTGTACTCAACATCTAGCCCAGCGACCCACTCATCATCTGAGTTTTCGAACATGCGTCTGAAGCGAGAAAGGCATCCTTACACCGTCACGGAAGAACGGGTGTAGATGACGTTGAACTCATCGCCGGTGATGGTTCTAACCTTGTACTCACCGCCGATCATGGAGATTTGGGACACCATGGATTTGGGAGGAGGGTTAGGATTAGTGGAACTGCCGTAATGTGAATGGACGGGAGGACTAGGAGCGAACCGCCATAGTATTGAAGGACGTGCAGGGACGAGTAGGAGCGAGCTGCCAGCGTGCGAACGGCAGGGTAGTGGCTTTCCATTCTCCCATTATACGGGCTTCCGAGAGCCCTTGGATCTGAGATTGAACGGTTGCATGGCGTGATTCTAGACCTATGGGTGAATATCCTTTCCTGGAGGGTTATTCTGTAATTTTCAGCAACTTAGCATGCGACCGTTTGATCTTAGATCCAAGGGCAGTCAGCAGCCCGTATCATGGTCGAGCCTACCACGACCGTCGCGTCGCTCGCGCGGTCGCGCCCTTGGAGATTTAACACGGTGCGTTAGGCTATCTGATGTTGGCATGTCATACAGAGTCATCACTTAGCCACTCATACTATAACAAGGTTGGCTATAAGTGTATTTTTTGTTACTCCTCTCTATCTCTTTCTTCGTACTCAAGGAAGAAACGGTGCTAGTAAGCGCGTGTATTTATTGCATTTGCCATGGAGTGACCTCTTCCAATGAAATGGTGTTGCTAAGTTTGCTTCATTTAATTAGCTATAGACTCAAAATAGTCTTTTCACCTAGGTACACGCGCTTAGCACCGTTTCTTCCTTGGTTCACCAAACTAGTCTCTCTCTTCTTGATTAACTTGCCACATCAGACTTTATGCCTATGTGGCAAGCTTAAGCACCTATAGGAGCAAGTAAAACTAAGTACAATAGTGCGCTTTACATGGCATTTTTGCATATGTGGAGGAAAGAGAGGCAAGGAAAAAGTGGAGAAGTGGGCTCTCATGCAAGAGCCAGCCTCTACTACATGGTGGAGCATTGGGAGAGGCACCTGTATGGAGGTGGTCAGGAATCTGGGAGACTCACGCCGGTCGTAGCGCCACAGTTAAAATGATAATGGAAAGTCAAATCACGGGGCCCCACCTGCCAGCAGTAACTCGCTGTCAAATCACACAGCCCTACGTTTGCAGTAGCTACTCCCTCATCTTCTCGCGTCTCTATCGAACCGACTAGGCGGAACTGCCCCGCCGCCTACCGCGCAGGAAAATCCCCGCCCTCGACTTCTAAATACAACTACATCCGCTTAAGAATCCAATGATATACTTTTTGTGACATAGTAACTCCTATTTTGTTAGTCAAATGCATGACCTAGAACTACGTGCAAGCCCTATTAACCGAGATGCCTAAAAATAAAAAAACCGAGACGGAGAGGTAGTTCAGCACGTATCTTTTTAGATCAATATAGTCGGGATTCACCAAGGAGCAAAACCAAGTGGTAGGCTGCTCCTGTCGTGTTGGCGTAGCAACTCAAGCAGGGTCAGTCCGCACACGAAATGGCTACACACTTAACAGGACCCCTTTGGCCGACATGTGGCTCATCCACCGTCTTGTTCCATGTGCGATGCACCAAATTACAGTTCGGAGCAGCGGTTGGAATTGGAGGCACCCCGGTCGTAGCGCTGCAGTAGTAGAAAATGAGCGACGAGGGGTCAAATCACAAAGCCCCACCTTTCCCGCATTAAGCTGAACGGACGAAGCAACCATCATTTCACTCTAGGGCGCAAGAGCATAAAGAAAATAGAAAACAATGATGCGTGCGGCAGCTACCTAGGGTTTCTCCCTCCTCCTCTTGAAGAAAACCGATGATGAGTGCGGCGGTAGGGTTTGTAGGAGTACTACGGCGTGCGGGGCCACGTCGTAGTAAACGGGTTCGAGCCGACGCCTTAAATATGTGTGGGCCGCTTGGTTTTACGGGAACGAGGCAACATGTTGGGTTCGGGGACCAGTGGAGATATAGTACGTACAAAAAATTGTGGGCGTAGGTTCGACCAAAAGGCAATGATGCATGGTCCCTGCATTTTGATATACCCGGGGCCGCGTGAAATTTGCTACTCTACTCAAAACTACTAGCAAGGTACTCCCTCCGTCCATGAATAAGTGTACTTCTAGCTTTTGTCTTAAGTCAAAGTTTTAAAACTTTGACCAACTTTATAGGGAAAAGTAGCAGCATTTATGACACTAAATTAGTATCACTAGATTCGTTTTGAATTGTAATTTCATAATATAGCAATTTTATGTCATATATGCTACTACTCTTTTGTATATATTTGGTCAAAATTTTAAAACTTTGACTTAGAACAAAGGCTATAAGTACACTTATTCGCGGACGGAGGGAGTACACATGTATTGAACACATGAGATTTCAAAACCAAATTATGAATAAATACACACTATAACATGTAAAGCTTTGAGTCATATATGCATGATGTAGATGTTCGTTTAGTTCTTGTAGTTCATCTCATTCAAAATCAATAAGTTCTATAAAAATGTTAAGATTCATGGGGTTGTGCATTGTACTCCCTCCGTTCCAAAATAGATGACCCAACTTTGCACTAACTTTGAGTTAGTGCAAAGTTGGGTCATCTATTTTGGAACGGAGGGGTAAATCATAAAGTAAAAAAGCAAATAATGGCAATTCATTTAGAAAAAAAAATAATCAATTATGATACAGAAGATTCTAGAACAAAGGAGAAGTGCTTGTGTTTTAAGGTTTGTGCATTATGCTTAAGTTCAACCATGGAGTCTTCTAAATTGTACATGTGGCAGATCTGGTGGAATGTTGATGATATCCAATGGCCATTAGTGCTTGGTTTTGCCTATCTCTGCACTGTCGGGTTAGCTTCATCCAACGACCATCTTTCAAAGTTATTGGCACACTATATAGTTCTTGTGCCATAGTTGCATGTTTTGGAAAAAAGCTACTAGTGGGTTGTACTATCTATTTAGGAATAGAAGATGTATACATGGAAGTTGTAAGGAAAGAGATGACATGGAGCATCTCAATTCCTATGAGTAGGGATTGGAAAAGAGATGTCATTTGGTTCACATCATAGGAACTTTTCTATTGAGTCTAGAGATGACATGTATCTCAATTCCTATGAGGAGGGATTAGAAAAGAGATGTAATTTGGTTCATATCATAGGAACTTTTCTATTGAATATACGCTAATGTTTATTTTCCTTTGACACTAAGGGAGTATAGGAATCCATTCATATGAACCAAGTGGCTCTAAAGCTATAGAAATGATATCATGTTTATTTCCTTTGAAATGTGGAGTATATGAATATATTCCTATGAACCAATTGGCTCTAAAGGAAAAAATCCTATAAAAATCATATCATATAGAGTTCCTATGATATTCCTCGACACTAAAGGATGCTTGAAATTGCTGCGGGTGATACGATGGTCTTTCTTTGTAGACTCCTCACCCAACTTTATAGTTACCTCTCGAAGATGAATGAAATGACATATACATGGTATTCTACATATGCAATTTGGTACACGAAAACTCGGTAAAAGTTAGCGAGGTTCGAATTTTCAATAAAGCAATATGCACTGCATTTTGGAATGGATGGAGCATACGGTAGTTGCTAACACTCACATGGAAGATTTGTGTGTAGGAGGAGTGGCTGTTCGGTTAAATGACATGGCAAAACTGGCACTGTCGGATGCCGATCTAACGGTTCTTATGGCGTTCGTCAAGAAAAGGCTTGTGGCGAACGTTTGTCGGATAATGATTTACGGACACATGCATTGCATTGATACGTGCCCCCCTCTCTCTCACGCACACGCACCCTCACGAGTCACGACTCTCCGAGTCCTCTCGCAGACTCGCACGTCGCACCCACCATCTATCTGCAGGTAGACGTCACACACATATGTGCTCTTCACACCCTACCCTCAGAACTTCTAAAAAACAAAAGACGGCGCGCACATTTTATTTTAGCTCACACGTCACACACATGTACTACTACTCTTGCGGCGAACGTGCTTTGGGCATAGTATATTGTACTCTCATGAAGATAAGCGGTGCACGCACGCACTAGTTCTCTCACACCCACTCGCGCTTACACGTAGGAGCACATTTTTTTGAAGCTGGTACAACAAAATCACTCCATTATATATAAAAGCAGGAGCCTTTGCGCTTGCTTTACTAGGGTTCCTCTCGTTCTCTCTCTCATGCTCTGGCCAAACTCTCTCTCAGCTCACGGCTGGTCACAAATCCGACCGGACAACCTCGACCGGGGCAGGGGTGTAGGTGCATCATTCACGCTGTCGTCGGCGGCGAGGGAGGAGACCAACGGCTGCCCGCGTGTCCCGATCGGCGGCCATGTCGTTCTCTCTGAGAGAGCGCCGGATTGGGAGGGCCTTCGACCCCTTCTTCCTCCCTGCGGTATTGTGGCCAAGATGCGGCCTCCCGACGCCATCTTTGCGACATGCCGATGACCCTCGGGTATATATTCCTTCGAAACCTACCTTGCTCTACTGCCCCAGCTCCCTTCATGTGGATCCTTTTCTACTTCCGTCCGTTGTTCCAAAGCCACCTAGACTTCTACTATTATTAGAAGTAAAGCTATTTCATACAGTCGACTCAAAGCGTTGGTTCAAACAGGGAAGAAAGTGGGAAAGCTATAGCATGAATCTAGGACTTGGTTCTAAGAGGAAACGGGGGAAAGTAGTAATATCTGTCACTGTTTAAATAACCGTAGTTCTTATTTGCGCAAACAGGGATGTCTGTCTCCATATCATTTCGGGATGTCTGTCTCCGTATTGTTTCTATCCATGCAATCAAAAGCACACACCTCCGTTTTAGTACAACTGCGCAAAATGAGATGGCTATCCCTCATTGCCGTCGTCTAACCTCCCGTCTTCAAGGTATCCCTACATTGGTAGTAACTAAGGTAGAATGACCAACGCAATCTAAAAGAAGCTGATTCGTACATTTTACTTCCTGATTGCAGTGCAGGGGCGAGCGAAAACAACTGCATCCTAGTCCGGAATGCACTTTCTACCAGTTCATCCATGGACCGAGGACTAGCTGGCACGGCTGCACGGCGGTTTTTTGGACAGGTGCGCGGACAAGAAGCATTTGGTCTTCTTATTTCTGCAAATAGCGGCGCTTAAATTTAGTGGAATGCACAAGAATTTCACCTGGTCAGTACATTGCATGGTTCAGTTCAGCATTCCAGCTGAGACCACAATTATAATTGGTTATTCTGGAATGAGAGAACCTAACCCTGAATGGTGGCAACAAGAAAAAACCAGAGTGAACTCCAGGAAATTTAAGCCTGCCAGGAGGCCCTTTGCTCAGAGAAAAGCCTTGCTTGTTTTTTCCTGATTTGTAAACCTTCTCACAACTTTGTCTTTTGCTGTGAACTAGTATATGTTTGATATGTTCTATGAATCATTGAGATGTATAAAATTGCTGAACTTATGCTTTTCAAGTTTTTATGAAGACGAGTTTAATGTGAGTGTTCCACATGAGCGCTGGACTAGTGTGTGAACATTTGGAATTTATTACATTGTGGCCTCAATTAACTGAATGAACCACTGTAACAAGATACATAGTTGCTTATATGTCAGACAGTAGATTGTTGATTGTTAGCTGGTCGATAGCCTAGTGTTGAAGAGAGCTGAACCAATGTGCTGTGTTTTGCACAACTGCTTACAATTGGGGTAGTACCAATAGTGTTTACAAGTACTTATGTATACATCGGCGCACGGTTCTCGAACGAGTGCTCTATTTCATCAAAACACACACTGCTCGTATGATAAACCATGACAACTTATGTCTTACCATGCCATATTCATGAAAAAACTAGTGACGACGCATCTGTTTCGGCAACAATTACGATGGTTCTCACATGATTCATGGGCACACAAAAGTAGCAGCAGTTCCCATAGACGGATTCAAACAGAGTACTAGCCCAGAGGGGTCGATAACAGGCAAGGTTCGGATAATTAGACACAATCCAAACTACTGTTAAACACTAGTTGGGGCAACTATTTCATGCCTCGATCTAATTTGGGCTGGACACAAGACGGACCTTGCCATGAACATCATCGAGGACGTCCCGCAGCAGCTCAATCCTGTGAACCTTCATGAAGACAACCTTGTGGCCTTGCCACTAATAAACTTGTTTGTGGAGGCATGCCACGTCATCTTCCTGCATAAGCTTGACAAGAACAGTATTCCTCACAAACGAAGGAGTAGCTTTGAACTTCTTGTGCTTCAGTACACCCTGGACAACATGGCTAACAACAGTAAGGCTGGAATACAACTCTTCATTGGTATAACCGCAAATGGATTCCAGGATCCAACAACCTAAGAACTCTATTTTCCAAGTGCGTATATTCAGGTCGTCCACCTCATAGCGAGTGGCATGTACAACCACACAATCCTTGTCTGCATCAGGGCTCTAATTGAAACAGAAACAAATTCTGAATTACTTTTCAGTATAAGAAACACAAGTTATTTAAACCACTACGTATACCATGGCATCGAAGCTAATAAAATTTTGCATTATTAATCACCACATACTTCCTTTTCTAAAAAAATCACCACATACTTAGATGAAAAACCACAATCGAGACTGGCAAAGAAGGAAATCACCTTGGGCAGCTCAGCGGGGGGGGGGGACACATCCTCGAAGGGGGAAAACTGCTCCTGCAGTGCCACGGGGGTTGTAACCTCAAACGGGGCGTTGACCATCTTAGTATCTGGGGTCGCCTCGGTGGTTGCCTCCATCTTCTTGGAGCTCTCTGTCTCGTGGGGATCAGCCTCCCGCGTCTGCTCCAATATTGGCAGATCTTTGCCTGGTTCTCCTTGGTCCATCATGAAACTGACGAATACTAGGAGACCACTGAAAGGAAAACAATTAGCAATGCGGCTGCTTTGAAAGGCGGCCGAAGAGTTAAGAGCCGAGAAGGCCGCGTATTGCGAAAGCAAAGAGAAGATGGCCAAGATGGCCATAAAATTAAAAGACACCGCCGACCGTTGCTAGTTCCTTGAAGAAGAGAACTGAGTGAAGGCAGAGGACCTTGAAAAGGCCACGATGGCGACCAAAGACACCCGCTCTGCTATGAGGGCGAAGAAGGAGGAGCTGCGTGAAGCCGGGGATATTGCGGCTGGGAAGCCCTTTCTGCTGCAGAGGAAGTTCGGAGATCCGAGGTATGCCCCTCTGGATCGGCTGTGGAGTTCGGCAGACGCATATATGGACTTGGCAGCGAGCGCTGTCGATGCGGTCGAATACTTCCGAGATCAGACAGATCGTGAAGTGGACAAGCTGTTCTGGTCGCAATTTAACGTTCCAGAGCGTCCGCTTCCCTTGACTGATCAGCTAGCCGAATGGGCCAAACTTAATAGATTGTCCGGACTTGCCATGAGGTCCGTCGTAGATCATCTGTGGCCGGAGAAGCCAAAGACGAACAACTATTTCAGCTTAGTGCAGCAGTTCCTTGGTGCGGTGCCACGCATCATTGCGATGAAGAGGTCGGCGTTCATAGAAGGCTCGCGGATGGCCTTTGCCCGTGTCAAAGCATACTGGGCGGAGATGGATGCTACCACTGTTGCAGTGCAGGGTTCGGCCATAGGTCGAGTGGCTGCCGAGCACTATTTTGAAGAAGTTCTTGAGGGTGCTCGTTTGATAGAGGCCCAGTGCTCGAAGAATATTATGTTTGAGTGACATGTATTCCCATTGTAAACACAATGTTTTTATGAAATGTATTAAGGCTGTATTTATACTTTTGCCTGAAAGTAATATGATGCCTCCTGTGTGGCTGTTTATGTATATATGTATATAACCTGAAAGATTGCAGTCGTCGGCTTCAACCCCCACGCATATAATGCGGAGGTGCTCGCAGAAGATGCGTGTTCACACTTAACCCAACGTCTTGGTCCTATTAAGGAGGTGAAAGCGCAGCGAACGAGGCAACCGGACTATAATGCTTTAACACTTTCACTTAGCCATAGGAGTTTGACGGTGGGGCTACTATATAGCCCCTGGTGGCTCCGCAATCTCCCGAACTCAGGGTGCGTATATGCTTGGCCGGGAAACGGCCCTTCGTTAAAGCGGACGAATTCTAACATTCCGATAGGTCATCAAGTGGTTGACCAGTCTCGCGCTATATCATGACAGTCAGTTTTCGGCTTTCTCTACTGAGGTGCTCGTCCGGATGAACCAGGGCACAATCGCAGTAGTTCTCCTGGTGCTGCCTTAGCCGATAGAGCGGAACGTAAGGCACCAAAACACAGGAGTCGGGCAAACCCAACATTTGACCAAAGACATGATTCGGAGCTGATGCATATAAGGCCAAACTCGCGACGCCGAACACTCCCTAAGGTATTCGGTCTTTATGGTATAAACCAGGCCTAAATAGTGCCCTTTGTAAGAAGCCCCTTGTGTCCAGGTACGTGAATTATTCTGACGTGGCCACATGCCAAGACGTTAGCATCCTTCTCAATTGTACTGAGAATCCGAGGGATGTGTATCAACAAGAGACAGTAAAAAGGTTTACGTAGGGTCTTAATCTAAAAAGAATCCTTGGAACGGGTCCCTGCTGCACGTCTGCGCCTGTGTCTCCATTGTGCCGTATCCTGGACGGGTGTAGCACGATGGTCATCTGTAAAAGAGAGGAACTTAGGTGAAAAGTTGTCATGCAAAAAGGTAGTTTTAAAGAAACCATGTATAATTCAAGATGAGTAAAAATTGCCACTTGTCTGCGCCCGTTGAGGCCCTTGTATTTGTAATAGGGGTGTGGCCATCAATCCTATATGAATTACATATAGCTGCGTCGGACTCATCTAACCGTGTCCATGGTCTTGAAGACCTATCAAATGCTTTAGTTGGTGAGGCCGTTTTTAGTGTGCGGCTGCCAAGGCATTCGCACTCTCTTGGGCGCGCAAAGATCGCTCAATATTTCCATTCACTGTAATGATGCCACATGGACCGGGCATCTTGAGCGTGAGGGAAGCATAATGCGGTATTGCATTAAAGAGAGCGAAAGCTTCGCGTCCATGTAGTGCTTGATAGCCACTTTGGAACGGAGCAATGTGGAAGGTTAAATGTTCGCTACGGAAGTTATCGGGGAAGCCGAATATAACCTCTAGTAGCAGGGAGCCCGTGCAATGAGCCCCTGGGCCTGGCGTTACTCCTTTAAAGGTAGTATTCCTATGGCAAATTTTTGTTGGGGTCTATCCCCATTTTGCGGATTGTGTCCTAGTATATCAGGTTTAGATTGCTGCCACCGTCCATCAGGACTCGTGTGAAGTGGTATCCATCAATTATTGGGTCTAATACCAAGGCAGCCCATCCTGCACGCCGGATACTTGCTGAGTAATCCTGATGGTCAAAAGTGATCGGTTGAGACGACCAGTGGGAGGACTCCGCGGTGATAGGCCCTTGGGCATATTTCTCTGGTAGTGCCTCTTTGTTTCTCCCCTTGATCACGTGTAACACGATTACTATTTTGACTTCTGGTGGAAATTTCTTTTGTTCCCCAGTGTCTTGCTTGAGAGGCTCATCCTCGTCTTCGCTTGGTGTATCCTCCCCCTTGTGTACGGCGTTGAGCTTGCCGGACTGCTTGAAGACCCAACATTCTCTGTGGGTATGATTAGCGGGTTTACCAGGGGTGCTATGGATCTGACATATTTGGTCCAGACTTTTGTTTAGGCTGGACAGTTCATCTCTAGCGCCTTTAGAGGGCGGCTTTTGCTGACCTGGCCGAGAGCTTCTGAATCCGGCATTTACTGCCGTGCTCTTCGGGCTGTCTTCTTTATTTCGGCGTTTATTATTGTTGCTGCACCGTGATTTCCCGTTTCCATCTCTAACTTTGGATGTACTGGGGTCGCTGGTGCTGCATCTGGCTAGCTAGCTATCCTCACCCACGCAAAAGCGGGTCATGAGGCTTGTCAATACCGCCATTGTTCTCGGCTTTTCTTGGCCAAAGTGTCTGGCAAGCCATTCGTCACGGACGCTATGCTTAAAAGCTGCCAAGGCTTCGGCGTCCGGACAGTCGACTATTTGGTTCTTTTTAGTAAGAAACCTGTTCCAAAGCTTTTGGGCTGACTCTCCGGGCTGTTGAGTTATATAACTCAAATCGTCCGCGTCCGGAGGTTGGACATAAGTCCCTTGAAAATTTGCCCGAAAAGCGTGTTCGAGCTCTTCCCAGCTTCCAATGGAGCTTTCGGGGAGGCTTTTAAGCCAGTGCCGAGCTGGCCTTTGAGTTTGAGGGGTGAATACTTAATGGCGTGGAGATCATCTCCTCGAGCCATATGGATATGGAGGATATAGTCCTCAATCCAGACCCCAGGGTCTCTTGTTCCGTCGTATGCCTCTATGTTTATGGGTTTGAATCCCTCTGGAAATTCATGGTCCAACACCTCATCAGTGAAACATAGGGGGTGTGCGACACCCCTGTATCTGGGTGTACCGCGTTGTTCGGATGTTTGTTGTGTTGCATCGTATGCTGTAGCATGCTTGCGTGGTCCATAGATGGATCTGGCTTCGCCATCCTTTTGATGCAAGCCCTCGCATGGAGGCGCTTCATGGGCGACGCCGCCCACGGCTGGCGGGGGGTGAGGCGGCCAGAGGGACAGCGCGGGGGAGCCCCCTGCGGCACTGACAAGCTCGGCGATGCGGTCGAGCAAGTCCTCATAGAGGTCGTCGATTGGGCGGTAGCGCAGGAGCTCGTGCACCATGCACAGAGCGGCCTGCGCGTCGACGGGAGCGCGACGAACGTGGGATGACGAGCTTGCCGGGGTTAGCGATGGAGTGGCGGTGCGGCCGCCCCGCCACACCGAGGGGTGCAGCGAGGATGCTTGCTGCTCGTTCCCCACTGGGCCGGTGGCGGCGTTGAAGGTAGGTGACGGAGAACAATGGGGTGGCCCGCCGACGGGGGCCGTCTGAGCAACGCGGGCGGCGAGGGCAGCCCGACGATCAGCGCGGGCGCGGCGAGCGTCCGACATGGAGACGATGAAGCAATGGGATGCAGAGCGATGGAAGGGAAGCTTCGGCGCCCCCTACCTAGCGTGCTAAATGTCGGATCACAGGTTCTGGCAAAACCCTTAAGGTTCGAACACTCGGGTGCACGCGAAGATCTCCCCCTACTGGTCCATGTCCTAGCTTCGCTAAGATCTCACAGGCTAGCTCAACGAACTCGCAACACAAGGGACACAAGATTTATATTGGTTCGGGCCACCGTTGTGGTGTAATACCCAACTCCAGTGTGTGGTGGTGGATTGCCTCTAGGGCTGAGGATGAATAGTACAAGGGAAGAACAGCCTCGCGAGGAGAGGTGTTCTTGTGCTTAGTGCGCTTGTGTGGTTGACGGTCGGAATCAGATCAGTTGCCGATCGATCGATCCTCCTACTACGGTGGTGGCTAGTCCTATTTATACAGGCCCTGGTACTCTCCCCAAATATTGAGCAGGAAGGGAGCCAACAACGGCCAATTCGAAAGGGGACATCTAGTACAACTTATCCTGACAAAAGTGGTCTTCGCCTGCCAAAGGCTCTGGTGGTGACGCCGTCTTGGGCTCCACGTTGACGTCCGTCTTGCCGTCCTGCTTGTCTTGGTCTCATTGCACCGATATGGAAACCTTTTCTGGACACCTCGGTACTCTGCACCTACGCCTGCTTTCTTAGAACCGAAGAGGAAATAAAGGACACTGGGTGCGCTGGCGCCCGCCTGGTCGCGATCGTCATGGCTCACGTCATCGGAACCTCGCGAGGTTTGCCTGGCCTTGATCTCTCTGCCCCTCGCGAGCCCGCCTGGTGAGGCCGCCCCTGAGGAGGTCTTGCGTCGTCTGCCTCGCGAGGCTTGGCCCCTCGCGAGGGTCTTGAGTCCTTGCTAGTGAAGATAGGCCGTACGGGCCCACTCGCAGAGCCATGCCGTGGGCCGCAGGCAGGCAAGTCTGGGACCCCCGTTCCCAGAACGTCGACAGCGGGAGGTGGCCATCAAGGCCGCTGCCCCACTACCGGCCATCACCCGCTCCGCCACCGTGCCCCGAAGGCGGGAGGTGGCTATTGTGGCCGCCACCCCATCATCAGCTGTTGTGGCCGCCAGCACACCATCGACCGCCGGCATCATCACCCGTTCTGCCGCCGCCGCCCGAAGCAGGGAGGCGGAGGTGGAGGCCCGCACATGTGTCAGCGACCTTGCGCGCTACATTGAGTTCCTGTGGAAGGAGGAGGAGCGCCTCGTCGAGCACGCAAAGAGCCATACCGCAGCCGTGGCCGCAGCACACGCCAACACAGAGGCGAGGAATCAGGAGATCTACGAGCAGTCCGACCACTTCGAGAGGGATCGTTTGGAGTGATAGTGGGCGTTTGAGCTGGCGAGCGTCGTTGAACGTGCAACAGCGGCAGGCACCATATTGCATTTGCCCAGCTTGTCGGTAGGCTCCTCCTCCTCCTCTGCCTCTTACTGAGCACGCTTGGCAGAGGAGAGGCTACCGGAAGTAGCACAAAGCCCCTCCGTAGTAGTAGTATTTAGGGGCTATTTTGTTCAGTTCATCTGACTATAGATGTGTGGTGGAACTGTACAACGTACTTAAAATTAGCTAGTATATATAGTTGAACTAGCTATTTTAGTACATGGTTGGCAACAATTGGGGAAAAGTTTGGTCGGTTCAGCTGTCGAGTTGAACTGTTTGTATAAATTAAGAACGACTGCTTAATCTATGAATGAAATCTATGCTTAGTTACTGAATTTTAGTTGCAAAAATTAGATAGTGCTAGTAATTTTTAGCTGCATATTTTGACAAATCGCAGTGTTACAAGGATTGACAAATGGAAATGTTACTAGATCAACAAATGTCAATCTTTCTAGTTTGACAAATGGCAACATACCCAATATGACAGATGCAAATCTTACCAAATTGTTTGTATGTGGTTGTACACGGGTCATCCAAAACAACAGTTTGCATTGAAGGATTCACAAATCCTGCGCTGCGAGTTTTCCCTCGACTTAAGGGGGAAGACCATAGCTCTCACTTTGCATACGAGTGTTCTATCTAAAATGTTTGCGATCAAGAGCTGTAGAAATCCTGCTTGGCACATTTTCTCTCGGCTTCCTGAGGAAGCTGTCGGTTTGCATACGGGTGTTCTAACTAAAACATTTGCGATCAAGAGCTGGACAAATCCTGCTAGGCACATTTTCCCTTGGCTTCATGGGGAAGTTGTCCGTTTTGCATATGGGTGTTCTAACTAAAACGTTTGCGATGAGTGTTTTATATTTAAAAACCATATTAAATTGCAGCTTGGGCGCCATTAATGGAGAGGATGCGAGCAAGGCGGGCGGCCATGGAAGTCAAAGGGCTCACTTCCCGGTGAGCTTGCACGGCGTACAACTAGCACGCTTCCCGGTGAGCCTTCGCATTGGAGTATAGCTCGCACGCCTCCCGTTTAGTCAAGCACTCAAGCACCTGTCCGCACGACACCTCCTAGCCATTAAAAGAGTGAGGCGTGGCGCGCATCACGTGAATGGTTAACAGAACACACACAATTTAAATTATACAAAACGTTTGAGATGTTACAGTGGTAGCTATTTGTTTCAAAATGCCTTTGTTGGTTGTTATTCGAGTGCGCCTTCTCTCAAAATGAACATGAAAAATACCACAACATGTCGGGTGCCATTCCATTATAGCATGCCAAGTTTCATGAATTTCACACGAGTTTTGGATTTACTAGAATTTAAAAACAAAGTATCTCAACGTTTTGCCTGCAATGAACAGTGCCCTGGTGTTTGAAATTATTCCCATTTCTTGCATGGGACCTAAGCATGCACCGAAGGACACATATTTTATTTTTCAACCAATTTATATGCACTGGAGCATGTGCATGTAGTTCAAATTTGAATTATGCACATAAAATGCCTGGAAAACCCAGTTAATATATAAAATGTCCAAACGAACCCCGAAAAATTGATTCGGTTTACCTACCAGAGATGACTCCTAAAACTATGTGAAGACACTGAAGACAATGGTGGTCTGTGAAGAGATTCACATTGAAGACTATGACATGAGAAGACATCATATGAAGACTATGGAGTACGAAGACATAGTTGTTTCGTAGTTTCCTTTTCTTCTTTGTTGAGTCATAGGAACCACCATACTGTTAAGTGGGGTCCAAGTGAACAAGGTCAGAGTGACTGATGTGATGCTCAACCAAATCCTATATCTTCGAGCAAAGACAATGAGAGCAAATCTTATCCAAAGCTGGATGAGTCAGCTTAACTTGTAGCCCAAGTCAAGCTGCCGCATGCGTTTGAAATCTGACCGTTGGACACGTGTCAGTTCCTTAGTGACCTAGGGTGATTTCAGACAAATCAGGTTGGGTTGCCTCCTGGCTATAAATAGCCCACCCCATACACCATAAATTGGTGGATACTCAGAGTTAGTGCACGGCTTTTGTTGTTTATGAGCAACCCACCTCTGAAGCATTTGAGAGAGAGATCCTTGCGAGGAAAAAGCCCAAAACACCCAGAGCCAAAGAGTGTTAGGCATCACTAAAGTCATTCTGTCTGCATGACCTGAAGACTTGTTACACTTGAGGACTGTGAATCCTCCAGCCGGTTAGGCGTCGTGTTCTGAGTGTCCAAGAGTCATTGTGGATCGCCGGTGAACGAAGTCTATGAAGGTTTGGAAGTCTACCTTAAAGACTTACCAGAGTAATTGGGTGAGGACTGTGTGTCCTTAGCTCAAGAGGAATAAGGTGAAGACGCGATATTCTGAGTTGAATCTCATTCTCCCTAACCAGACGTATAGTTGTCACAGCAACTGGAACTGGTCTACCAAATCCTTGTCTTCATCAAGCTACTGGTTCTGTCCTTCACTTCCCTTTACTTTACAATTTGTCTTCATGAAGTCATTGCATTCCTGTATGATCCGATTGACTTCACTAAGTGAAGACTCTTTACTGTTTGGCTTCATACTATCTTCCATCCTGATCCATACTACCTAGCTGCTGATAGTCTTTCTGTTTTCACTTTATTGCTTACATGACTGTGGCTTGTCTAGTGTAGTTTACCTTCCGCTGCATATCAATAGGTTCATTTCTATCGTTTGTCTTCAAAGCTCCCGTGTTTTGAAGACTCATAAAAATCGCCTATTCACCCCCTCTAGTCGATAACTAGCACTTTCAATTGGTATCAGAGCAAGGTGCTCCCTTGTTCTGTGTGATTCGGTTTAACCACCTGGAGTTTTAGCTATGTCGACTGCAGGGATAATCAAAGTCTCCGCTGCGTGCACTGTCTTCGATGGCACTGATTACCCCTACTGGAAGAATAAGATGCACATGCATCTTGAAGCCATTGACGTCGACCTCTGGTATGTCGTCAAGAACGGCATTCCCAAGGTCAGTGAAGGTGTCACTCCTGCTGATGTCAAGAGGTTCATTCAACTGGACTCGACTACCAAGAACATCATCCATGGTCATCTGACCAAAGGACAGTATGGTCGTGTGAGTGCTCTGGAAACTGCGAAGCTAGTCTGGGACTCGCTCTCCAAGGTCAACGAAGGTGTCTCGACCTAGAGAGACTCAAGGATCAGTGTTCTCCGCAACCTCTTCAACCGCTTCAAGAGAAATGACAATGAGAATGTCCAGCTCACATTTGATCGCCTCACTGATATCACCAATGAGCTTCGCGCACTCGGTGCCACTGAGATCACCAAGCACGAAATCGTCAAGACACTTCTGAGATCGCTCGACAGCTCATTCGAAACCCCAGCCCTGATGATTCAAGAACGCCCTGACTTCAAGACTCTCGATCCGTCTGACATACTTGAGAGGCTCAACACACATGAGTTCCAGCAATCTGAGAAAAAATAGATATCTATGGTCCCAACTATGGCCAAACTCACGCTTTGAAGGCAAAGGTCATTTCCTCATCTAAAGAAGAATCTGACTGTAGTTCTGAGGATCCTGAAGACATTGTAAAGGAGCTTGCTATGCTTGTAAAGAAGTTCCAGAGGTTCACCAACAAGAAAGGTTTCAGACAGTCTTCGAGATCCATCTCAAGAAATGATGAAGCTTCCTCCCATGACTACAAGAAGAGAACGTGCCACAAGTGCAAGAAACCTGGTCACTAGATCTCTGAATGTCCATAGTGGGACAATGAGAGCAAGAAGAAGAAGAAGAGCAAGGAATATGATTCTGATGACAAGAAGAAGAAGAAATCCTCAAAGTCTTCTTCCAAATCTTCGTCAAAGTCTTCATCACAGAAGAAGAGCTCATCTAGCAGGGCTCGTGCATTTGTTGGCAAGGAGATGGATTCTGAGGAGTCTGCATCTGAGGAGGCGGAGGTGGAGTCTGAAGAGGAATCTGATTCAGGCGTGGCAAGCCTGGCTCTAGCTTCAGCGTACGTCGCCAAGTCCATCTTCAACACTGAAGACAATGGCCTCGTCACCAACGCCGAGGCTAATGATGAAGATGACTCTGCTCCCACCTACTGCTTTATGGAACATGGTGCCAAGGTAAACTGACGCGATGCTTACTTTCAAACATCAAGTGAAGAAGACTCTGAGTGTGAATCTAAACCTAGCTACAAAACACTTGCTAAAATTGCAACCGAGCAATAGAATGCTATGGAACATATTCAGAAATTGCTAGACAAAAGCGATGACCTGTTGGACGCGGAAATGACCTGATCTCAGTCCTTAATTGAAGACATCAAAAATCTTCATGTTAAGTACGAGGAACTTGAAAGTCGTCATGAGACTCTATCAGCAACTCATGAAAAGCTCTCCTATGATTATCTTCAAAGGAAGCAAGAACTTGAGAACCTGAGAGCGTCTCATGAAGATCTTCAAAAGGAGAACGAGTCACTGCACGCTCAACGAATCAGTTCCGCTCAGGAAGGATTTGAACCACCCTGCTTAAAATTTCTTGAGCGTGATAATGCTGTCTCTGTTGTTGAATGTTCTACTGCTGCTACTATTGTAATATCTTCAACTGCTGATGTGGTAACTAACCCATCTGTTGAGGATATCACTACTATTGCTGATGAGAATGCCAGGTTGAAGACATTGTGAAAGTTCTAGTTATTGACTAGAGGGGGGTGAATAGGCAATTTTTATGGAAGTCTTCAAAACACGGGGGCTTTGAAGTCAAACAGTAGAAAAGAACCTATTGATATGCAGCAGAAGGTAGACTACACTAGGCAAGCCATAGTCAAGTAAGCAATGAAGTGAAAGCAAGTATGGATCAGGATGGAAGATAGTATGAAGCCAAACAACAACAGTCTTCACACAATGAAGTCAATCAGATCATGCAAGAAGGCAATGACTTCATGAAGACAAACTGTAAGTAAAGAGAGGTAAAGGATAGAACCAGTTGCTTGGTGAGGACAAGGACTTGTTGGACCAGTTCCAGTTGCTGTGACAACTTTACGTCTGGTTAGGGAGGCTGAGATTCAACTCAGAAGACCGCGTCTTCACCTTATTCCCCTTGAGCTAAGGACACATAGTCCTCGCCCAATCACTCTGGTAAGTCTTCAAGGTGGACTTCCAAACCTTCACAGACTTCGTTCACCAGCGATCCACAATGACTCTTGGATGCTCAGAATGCGACGCCTAACCGGCTGGAGGATTCACAGTCCTCAAGTGTAACAAGTCTTCAGATCATGCACACAGAAAGACTTCAGTGATGCCTAACACTCTTTGGCTCTAGGTCTTTAGGGCTTTTTCCTCGCAAGGATTTGTCTCTCAAAAGCTTCAGAGGTGGGTTGCTCTCAAACGACAAAAGCCGTGCACTAACTCTAAGTAGCCACCAATTTATGGTGTAGGGGGTGGGCTATTTATAGCTAGGAGGCAACCCGACCAGATTTTTCCGAAATGACCTTGGGTCACTAAGGAACTGACATGTGTCCAATGGTCAGATTTCAAACACACGCGGCAGCTTGACATGGGCTACAAGTAAAGCTGACTCATCCAGCTCTGGATAAGATTTGCTCTCACTGTCTTCACTCAAAGACATAGGATTTGGTTGAGCATCACTTCAGTCACACTAACTTTGTTCACTTGGACCCCACTTAATAGTACGGTGGTTCCTATGACTTAACAAAGAAGAAAAGGAAACTACGAAACAACTATGTCTTCGCAATCCATAGTCTTCATGCGATGTCTTCTCATGTCATAGTCTTCAATGTGAATCTCTTCACAGACCACGATTGTCTTCAATGTCTTCACACATTCTTAGGGGTCATCTCTGGTAGGTAAACCGAATCAATGAGGGACTACTACCTGTGTTATCCTTCAATTCTCACAAACACATTAGTCCCTCAACCAAATTTGTCGTCAATACTCCAAAACCAACTAGGGTGGCACTAGATGCACTTACAATCTCCCACTTTTGGTGATTGATGACAAAATGGTTAAAGTTTTCAACGGGGATAAAAGTATGTGAAATTTTTGAGATTTAAGGCATTGTCTTCATAAGTAGCAAAAGGCTCCCCCTGAAGATGTGCATATAAGTAGTTTGCTCTTGAATGCAAATGCACATGGCAGGTTTTACTTGTGGAGATCCTCTTCAACCTATGAAGACAATTCATTATGCATATAAAGATTTAATGAAGATAATGCCGTGCATAATGAAAAATGGACGTCTGCGGAATGACTTCATGCGGAATTTATCATCGCATCACAGAGTGGCAGACAAAGTAGCATACAACCATCAAGTTTAAGTGTTACAACCCAAAGAACCAAATGTACCAAAAACAAGAGTTGTAACCACTTAGCAAAAAAATATAGCAACCACCCATATGGACCCGCTTGAAGACTATCAACTCATATGCTTCTCCCCCTTTTGTCAGTAAGGACCAAAAAGGTTTGAAGACATTGAGCATCTACTCGTTCCCATCAGGAGTAAATGAAGGTGCAGGGTTGACGGTGGAGTTCGGTGGTGCAGAGGGGCCTGGTGCAGCGTCGAGACGCAGTGAAGCCATGGCTGGTGAAGTGGCATCATCTTCTTCATCGACGACTCTCGCAACAACACTTGCAGCCAAAGATGAATACTCAGAATCTTCAATGGGAGGAGTCCGACGCCAGCTTGCATTCTGGGGACACTTGGAATCAAATTTGAAGCCCTGTGTGAAGCTGTCTTCGCGAAGATCGTCTTCGGAGCATAGCAGTGTGAGACTCTTCCAAGACCGCCGACAGGCTTCATGGGCAACAAATGAGTTCTTGGTGGCAAGATTGCGAATGTGATTGACATCCACCAAGATGTTCTGCATTTGACGCTGTAGCTAGTCATGGTGTTTATCCTGTTTCTGATGTAAGGCCGCAAGAAGCTCTCGGTCATTGAGTACACGAGATCGCTTCAGATGCCTTTGAGCAATGGTGATTTTAGTGGCTTCAGTTTGAGCACGACGAGGTGCACGCATATTTCTAGCCAGAGGATAGACTCGAGTAGCAGCAAGGACTCCCTCAATTGGTTGCATGAAGCTTTGTCGATCAATGTTACGAAGATAAAGTGGCTCCTTGGCAGGCTCAGGGAAGATGGCTTCGACAGACATATCAACCTCAGGCAAGAAGACAAGATGGTTGCATGCTGAGGGTTGATAGTCGACAGATGAATGAAGTTTGATCAGGTGCATCACCCATGGAGCATAAAACTTCTGGCCAAATAGATCAATTCCAGATGCAGCAAGCTGCCTGATGTAGAAGTCTTGAACAGTGAAGCAAATGCCATTGAGAATATAGAACACCAAAGTCTTCATGGTGCCTTCAAGTTTGGCTGTAGGTGAATGTCCCTTTACTGGCCATAGAGTTCGCCTCACAATGTGATAAATGGTACGGGGCAGATACTCGAGGTCCTCAACAAAGAATTCCTTGGGATATTCTGCATCTTGGGGCAATGGATTCATCATGCCGAGCATCTGACTCATGTTTGGCTCAGGCTTCTGAAACATACTCTCCAGAGCATTCTTGTGTAGCTGACAACCAGGTTCATAGAACTCGCCTGGAGTGGGCAGGGAATTAAGCTCCATAATATCTTGAGCTTTGGCTTCATGATGCACATCGCCTGTCATCCACTCAGGGATCAAAGTATTCGGATCCCTGTTGCAGCCACGAATGTGAAGAGTGGCATAGAACTGTAGCAGAAGCTCTTCGTTCCAATGCTCTTTGTAGGTGATGAACTGCAGAAGGCCAACATCTCTGAAACAGTCTAGAGCTTCTTCCAAGCAGGGCAGTTCAGCAATGGCTTCACAATGAAGACGCATGTGAGGAAAGATTTGCCCTTGATTGTACAATACACATGAGCAATAACTGCACTGTTGATAGCTCCAGAAGTGATCAGATGAGATCTTTGTCTTCGAGTAAGGGTTCTTGGCACTGTTAAAGAATGTGTTGTGTGCCCTGAAGCTAGTTACACCGAACGAGCCTGGCAATGTTGCAGCACTGGGAAACCTTGGCAGTCTAGGCTTTGGCTTCTGGACCTAAGGCATGTGCTCCACATGGTATTCATATTGTGGTCCGGGAGCAGTGGGAGGAACCAGAACAGGCCATCAAACAGTGACAAGTTGGTGCGATCAAATGCCTGTTGAATAGTGTGAGGCCTTGGGGGTGGAACAGCAACTTCGGCATTGATTGTGGCTTCAGGTTGCACACAAGCTTCAGGAGCAACGTTAGCTTCAGGCGCCATAGTGTCTTCAGCCATGACAATGTCATTGGCTTCAGCAATGTTGTTTGTGGCCGCCTCAATGTTTTCAACCTCCGCTTCAGTAGCAGGAGGGTCGGCCATAGACTGTTCTCCTCGAGAACAACTTCTTGAGTGACAGGGGGTGTGGCAACTCCCTCTTTTTCTTCCCATGGTTCTTGATTGTCATCGGCTGATGCAGCCGGAATGTCTTTAGCAGTTTTTGCTTCGGACTCAGAGACATTCGCAGTTGGAGTGGCTTCAGGAAACACTTAACATGCGACTGAGCTTTGTTCCACTTCTCCTTCTGGAATGCTCGACATGGTGACGTGAGTCCTAGGGCCTTTGCGAAGCCTGCGCAATGTGGGCGACGCCTGTGGGGATGGAGTGGTCTGCACCATGTAGTCATCATCAAGCACCGGAGTGGTGACTTTAGGGGTTGGAGTTCTGGGAGTTTCATCTTGAATGGGTGTATTTTGTTGGGGTTGATCAGCCAATGAATCATCCTGAGTGATTGGCGTCAAAGGATGACCAATGCTGATGAGTTCGTTGTTCCTGAGAATAGGTGATGATACCGGTTGGTGCTCGATTTGAGGAAGCACTTCATCATCTGCTACATTGTCTTGATGACCAATGTCTTCAGCTGTGGTGGGGTCAATAGTTGGTACTTGTTCATCTTCAGGAGCCTCTGTGGTAGTAGGGGCGTGAAGCACTAGACGAGGCTCTTGGCTCGTGGAGGTAGGACAGGCAACAGAAATTGGCTCGACCACAAGAGGCTCAGAGGCCGCAGCGCACTCTTTCTTTGAGACCTTTTTTCAGTTTCTTCTGTGACTGAGCATCATCCGAATCATGCCTGTGCTTGCGCTTCCTGGCATCAGCTTCAGCTGCCCTTGTCTTCTTGATTTCTGAAGCTGCTGTGGGGACCTTAGGCTTCGAGCCTGTCATGCTGGCAGTGAAGATAATGTGAGGTTCTTCCTGCCTTGGTGTTTCAGTTTAGGCCGCAGAAGACTTCTTCTTCTGTTTGACAGCCATTCTGGGTCGATACCAGGGCGCCCCAGTGCCTTGCGCTTCTCTGCCTCATTGTGTGCTTGAACACATTTCTCTGCGAAGTATTTCATCCGCTCTCTTGAACCTTTTGCTTCTTCATGCTTCTTGTGAAACTGTTCCTTGAGCTCATGCAACATCTTCTTGAAGCTTTGAACATCAGCCAGGCTGAGCTTTGCCAAGTGTTTCTTGAACTATGCCTTCTCAAAATCAATTTTGTTCTTCAGCTCGACAATCTTTTGAGCCAAGGCCAACTCATTAGCAATGGCTCCGTGGAAGGTGAAGCTGGTGTCAACTGGCAGCTGAAGATCATCATTGCTGAGGCTCGGGTCATCAAACCATTCGTCGATGAAGTAGTTCAGAATATCCACATCAAAGAGGGGTAGATCGTTGAAGATCTCCGCCTCTTGCTTGCTCTTGATCAACAGCTCAAGGGCATCATCACCAATACCTTCGTCGCTTGACAGATCAATGGTTTCGTCTTTGTTCCGCAGAACGATAGCTGGAGTGAGTTCATGCCCAGAAATCTTCTTGGGCTTCTTGGTTTTCTTTGTCTTCTCGGCCTTCTTGGAGACACGAGACAGATCCTCGGAATGCACACTGGGTTTAGGAGGTGTAATGGCCAATGGCTTCATGTGTGAAGCTTTTGGTGCAGCAGAGGGCTTCGAAGCTCTTGACTTCTTTGGCTTCTGCGACTTAGGTGGAGCTGGCACTTCATTAGAATCTGTCTCGTTAGCTGTGTGATCCACCATAGCCCCCTGTACAGCAATGTGAGTGAGGAGGCCTTCGAGGTTGTAGAAACGATTTCCTTGGGATTGTCATCGCGGGTGCCATCAGCCCTTGGAGTAGGCTCTAACACCCTCGATGCGGCTATATCTCCTACGTGTCGAAGCACGACTTTGAGGCATAACCGCATTGAAAGCAATGTCGCAAGTGAGGTAATCTTCACAACAACCCATGTAAATAAATAAAGGGGAAAGGTACATAGTTGGCTTACACTTGCCACGTCACACAAATACATGAATAAGTCATTACATTCATCCAATACACTCAGGGTCCGACTACGGTACCAAAATAAAGATCAACCCCCAAATGCGACAAAGTCCCCGATCGCCCCAACTGGGCACCAGTACTGATCATCTGGAAAAGACACATAGTAACGACGAGAGTCTTCAGCGAACTCCCCCTTGAGCTCAAGCGCATCACCTTGAACGGTATCATTTGTCCCTGCATCTGGTTTTGGAAGGAATCTGTGAGTCATGGGGACTCAGCAATCTCACACCCTCGCGATCAAGACTATTTAAGCTTATGGGTAAGGTAAAGGTATGATGTGGAGATGCAGCAAGCGACTAGCATATATGGTGGCTAACATCGCAAAAGAGAGCGAGAAGAGGAGGCAAAAGCACGGTCGAGCAACTATGGTCAAGTAGTGACCCTAGAACAACCTACGTCAACCATTACTCCAACACCGTGTTCACTTCCCGGAATCCGCCGAGAAGAGACCATCACGGTTACACACGCGGTTGATTCATTTTAATTAAGTTAAGTATCATGTTATCTACAACAGGACATTAACAAATTCCCATTTGCCCATAACCGCGGGCATGACTTTCGAAAGTTCAAATCCCTGCAGGGGAGTGCCAACTTAGCCCATCACAAGCTCTCACGGTCAACGAAGGATATTCCTTCTCCCAAGACATTCCGATCATACTCGGCATCCAGGTTACAAGACATCTCGAAAATGGTAAAAGAAGTCCAGCAACACCGCCCAAATGTGCCGACAAATCCCGATAGGATCTGCACATATCTCGTTCTCAGGGTACACTCAGAAAAGCAGTCTGTACAACTAAAACCATCCCTCGGGTTTCCCCGAGGTGGCGCTGCACGGGGCTCTAGTTTGGACCAACACTCAGAGAAGCACTGGCCCGGGGGAGGGGGGTTAAATAAAGATGACCCTTGGGCTCCGGACACCCAAGGGAAAAAGAGGCTAGGTGGCAAAAGGTAAAACCAAGGTTGGGCATTGCTGGAGGGGTTTTATTCAAGGCGAACTGGCAAGGGGTTCCCATTATAACCCAACCGCGTAAGGAACGCAAAATCTGGTAACATAACACCGATATGATGGAAACTAGGGCGCCAAGAGTGGAACAAAACACCAGGCATAAGGCCGAGCCTTCCACCCTTTACCAAGTATATAGATGCATTAAGATAAATAAGATAAATATTGTGATATCCCAACAATAAATAAAGTTCCAACAGGAACGAACTCCAATCTTCACCTGCAACTAGCAACGCTATAAGAAAGGGCTGAGCAAAGTGGTAACATAGCCAAACAACAGTTTGCTAGGACATGGTGGGTTAGAGGCTTGACATGGCAATCTGGGAGGCATGATAAGCAAGTGGTAGGTATCGTAGCATAGGCAAAGCAAAAGAACGAGCATCTAGCAAGCAAAGATAGAAGTGATTTCGAGGGTATGGTCATCTTGCCTACAAAGTTCTCAGAGTTGCCTTGATCCTCGAAAGCATACTCAACGGGCTCCTTGTTCATGAACTCGTCTCCCGGCTCTACCCAAACAAGAACAACAAGCAAAAGGAACACAATCAACCACGTGCAATGCCCAAGCAACATGATGCAAACATGGTATGATATGCGGGATGAGGTATGCGATGCATATGCAAGATTTGCAAAGAAATGATTGAACCTGGCCTCAACTTGGAAAACCAAGAGTTACACTGGAAAGTATAGTTTATTTCGGTTGAAATCGATATAAAGGTCACCGGAATCGGATGCACGGTTTGGAAATGGCAAGCAAAACAAATATGGCACCGGTCTGCGATTAACAGCAAGTAGCCATCTAAATGCATCAAGTTAAATATGCAACAGCACTCAAACACAGCAACAAAATACATGGCAGGTATCCACTCATGATTCTTGACAAAAGATGAACACTGAGCTACAACTAATTCACTCATTAACAGGTTCAAACAAGCATGGCAAAAGTGCAAATGATAGCAGGTTTCAGACTTAGTGAAATTAACACAAGTTTGGAATTTAACATCAGGAAGCATACTTTAGAGCATGAAAAATACATGCTAAAGGAACATAACATGGCAAAGAAAGGCATGGCATGAAGCTACTCAAAGCACTTAACAAAAGTCCCTTAGTGACCTTGAGCCAAAAGGGATCAAAGAATACACTTGCAGGCATGCGAACATAGCAAAAACATAAACAGATTCAGACTTAGTGAAAAACTGGAGCATGCAAAACAGATTAACGAGTAGGCATGTTTACGAGATCGATGCACTCACTACAGAGCATTTCATGACAAACTAAGCATACATCCATCAAGAAGACTGTAACACCCTCGATGCGACTATATCTCCCACGTGTCGAGGCACGACTTAGAGGCATAATCGCATTGAAGGCATATGTCGCAAGTTAGGCAATCACAACATCCCATGTAATATAGATAATAAAAGGGGAGATAACATAGTTGGCTTACACTCGCCACGTCAATCAAGGTAAATAAATAACATTACATCATTCAAACACTCATGGCCCGACTACGGCGCCAAAATAAAAGATAACCCAACAAGCGACACGGATCCGATCACCCCAACTGGGCACCACTACTGATCATCAGGAAAGGAAACATAGTAACGTTGAGAGTCCTCGTCGAACTCCCACTTGAGCTCAAGCGCGTCACCTGGAGCGGAATCATCAGGCCCTACATCTTGTTTAATAGTAATCTGTGAGCCACAGGGACTCAGCAATCTTGCACCCTCGCGATCAAGACTATTTAAGCTTCATAGGAAAGGCAAGGTAAATATGTGGAGCTGTAGCAAGGGCCTAGCATATATGGTGGCTAACTTGTTCGCAAAAGAGAGCGAGAAGAGGAGGCAAGGCACGAGCGAGAAACTAGAGAGCAACCTATGCAAGCATTACTCCAACACCGTTTTCACTTCTCGGACTCCGCCGAGAAGAGACCATCACGGTAACACACTCAGTTGATTCATTTTAATTAAGTTAAGGTTAAAGTTATCTACAACCGGACATTAACAAATTCCCATCTACCCATAACCGCGGGCACGACTTTCGAAAGATCAAATCCCTAGAGGGGAGTCCCAACTTAGCCCATGACAAGCTCTCACGGTCAACGAAGGAATAGACCTCCTCCCGAGACGTTCCGATCAGACTCGGTACCTCGGTTCTTCAAGACACTTCGACAGGTTAAAACAAATCCAGCAACACCGCCCGAATGTGCCGACAAATCCCGATAGGAGATGCACATATCTCGTTCTCAGGGCACAATCGGATAAGCAATCCGTACAACTAAAACCAGCCCTCGAGTTTCCCTGAGGTGGCGCTGCAAGGGGCTCTAGGTTGGACCAACACTCAGAGGAGCACTGGCCCGGGGGCGGGGGTTTAAATAAGATGACCCTCGGGCTCCGGAAACTCAAGGGAAAAAGAGGCTAGGTGGCAAATGGTAAAACGAAGGTTGGGCATTGCTGGAAAAGCTTTAATCAGGGCGAACTATCAAGGGGTTCCCATTATAACCCAACTGCGTAAGGAACACAAAAATCCAGGAACATAACACCGATATGATGGAAACTAGGGCGGCAAGAGTGGAACAAAACACTAGGCAAGAGGCCGAGCCTTCCTCCTTTACCAAGTGTATAGATGCATTAAGATAACATGGCAATATAATGATATCCCAACAAGTAAATAATGTTCCAACAAGGAACGGCCTCCAATCGTCACCTGCAACAAGCAACTCTATAAGAGGGGCCGAGCAAAGCGGTAACATAGCCAATCAACGGTTTGCTAGGACATGGTGGGTTAGAGGTTTGACATGGCAATTTGGGAGGCTTGAAAGCAAGTGATAGGCATCATAGCATAGGCATAGCAAAAGAGCGAGCATCTAGCAAAGCAAAGATAGTAGTGATTTCGAGGGTATGATCATCTTGCCTGGAAAGTTGTCAGAGTTGACTAGATCCTCGAAAGAAAACTCAACGGGCTCCTCGTTAGCGAACTCATCTCCCGGCTCTACCCAAACAAGACAAACAAGCAAACGGAACACAATCAACCACGTGCAAACTCAAACAACATGATGCAAAGATGGTATGCTATGCGGGATGCGATGCAGGATGCATATGCAAGATTTGACAAGGGATGCTCGAACCTGGCCTCAACTTGGAAATCCAAGTATGCCACTGGAAAGATGAGATGAAATTTCTTGAAAACGATATAAAGAACGCCGGAATCGGAGTTACGGTTTGGAAATGGCAAGCAATTCAAATATGACCACGATCTGCGATTTACAGCAAGTAGCCATCTAAATGCAACAAGATGAACATGCTACAGCACCCAAACATGGCATAAAAATACATGGCTAGAATGCTTTTAAGATGCTTAACAAAGGTCTAGCACTGAGCTACGCCCAAATAATCCATTAACAGGTTCAAACAAGCATGGCAAAAATGCATTTGACAAACAGATCTCAGACTTAGTGAAATTAACACTTGTCTGGAATTTCAGATCAGGTAGCACCCTTTGGAGCAACAAAACTATATGCTACAGGACCTGAACATGGCAAAGTAAAGCATGGCATGGAGCTACTCAAATATCTTAACAAAAGTCCCTTAGTGACATTGAGCCAAAAGGGATCAGAAAATACAATTGCAAGCATGTGAACATGGCAAAAACATAATCAGATCACAGACTTTGTGAAAACTGGAGCATGCTGAAAACAGATATCAAGTAGGCATGTTTACGAGCTCGATGCACTCACTACAGAGCAAGTCATGACAAGCTAAGCATACACCCATCAAGAATACACAAAATGCAAGCTAGACATGGCAAGAACAATGACATAGCTTGCACGGATCAACTACAACATCATCGGCAAAATCGCTAACAAGTAGACAATCTGCCTAGATTCACGAAATGACAAAAGTAGAGCTCGATTGACTCAAGCTAGGGTGCTCCATAATTGCAAACAAAGACATGGATGGATAGAGCACTAGAAGATTAACAAAACATCCTTACTGATCATCCTCAAAAGAGGCACGGATCGCTAGCAAACAACATGAACATATGGCCATATGAGATAAACAGATCAAGGACTTAGTGAAAATGCTAAGTCCCTGAAATTAGCATTACCAAGTGCCTCACTTTGCAAGCTTGTGCTAGTCACCACACACATCACAAAAATACATGGGTTGCACCTCTGGAAATATGGCAAAACCCTTAACAAAACATATGTAGAGCTCATGGGCATATCATGCACACATTAATCATGGCAAAAATGACAAATATCTAAATGGAGCAGCAGATCTGACAATAATCTCAATTAGCACTCTATTAACAGCGTTTCGGGCATCAAGATGAACTCAAATGAAAATGATGCAATGTAATGAAATGATGTGCTCTCTAAGACGAACATTTTGATATGCTATATGTCCAAAACGGAGCTACGGTTGCGAAGTTACGATGTGATGAACAAGGGCATATGAACTAGGGGTTTTGGGAGAAAGTCAACCGAGATTTCGGATCTCAGATCTGCACGCTTCCCGAGGTCGCCGGAACAGTGCACCGGAGCTTCGCCGCGGAGGAGGACGACGCCGGAGAGGGGGGTAGCCGGAGTGGCGCGGACGCCGAGGAGGTCGCCGGACGGCGGCGAGTGGCGCGGCACCGGACTTGGGAGGCGGCGGAGTCGGGGTC